>NC_056747.1:474835011-474937511 GCF_019279795.1 Protopterus annectens | reverse complement strand
ATTGACTAGTAAATAAGTGAACACAGATGAGGTTAGTATAAGTGCTAAGTCTTTACCTCACAGATGCAAAGTACATGGTTTGATTCTAACCTTGGATTATTAGCTAGACATGTAATAGTCCACAGATGATGGTCTAGTATGAACCTCTGAACAAGCATTATATTGCGTTAATGAAATTATTTAAAGGTCTATGATGTAATAAACTGCAGTTCAAGTGCCAGGTGGTTTTATCAAAAAAGAAAAAAAAACAAGGGTGTGCCATACAAAAGAAAATCATACAAGTAAAACTGTATTATGATGCATGCTGTGGGTAGATCATGTGCATCACTGGCATTCTGATACTAGGCCTTCATATAAAACGTGAAGATTATTTCAGCCAATTTTGAGAAGGCAACAAGTACAAATAAGTTTTACATATTTAATTTTGTCAGGCATTCTGGTTCGTTTCCAGGTCACATGCCAGCACGGGAACTTGTTTTGTACTAATCAGACTATGCATTCATATTTGAAGCAAATATGGCAAACAAGCACAGATTATGTTCCAAAGCTATCATACTGGGTCAACAACTAAGGAGACTGGTATACCAGTCACTAATGGAGAATTCAATCTTGACCTCACAGCTTGCTGTCTTCATGACAAATGCTCATCATTCCAATGTTCCTGTGGGAAATATGCTAGCTAATCCAAATACTGTAAACTGCACATATAGTTTGCACTTTAAATTTACTGTTTTGGCTGCAGACCGTCTAAATTAAATCTGTTCATTTATTTAGTGAGAAAAACTTAAATCTACTTATACTTGTAATTTAATTGTTCTCAGCAAAATACATTTGATTTGTATTTGTTCATTTGATATTCAACTCTACATATGTACAATGAAGGGCAAGTACCCCCACACCTACCCATGCAAGAGGCATTGGTCCTGTATCCCAGTAACATAACTTACTCTAATATTGTGTAGCCTTGTATGAAACTTTCTTTTCTTGCAAACTATTTAAACATCAAAAACTGAGATATAGAGAATGATATGAAATGCAAACAAATGCGGGAAAATTAATAATGGCCAAAAGTTAACATTTGCACACTTTAACAAGATACTTAGCATTAAAAGCAAGAGGCAAGTCAGAATTAAAAAAAAAAACATTCTTTTCTAAACAGAAGAAGAAAATAAACCATAATTCCTTAAAACAGTTCTATATATAACTTGTTTTCCAAATTCAGTAATGGAATAAAACACACAAGGTCCATTATTTCAATATTTGAAAAATGACACAACCAAACTTACGAATAACCAGTTATAATTTCTTCACAGAGCAGGTGGAACTTTAACACAACCTAACAAGATCTCTGCTGTACTGAATGAAACTAGACAATAACATTATCTGTGCTGGTGCAATAATGACCTTTTGACAGAGAATTCTAATAGGAGGACAACTCAACAGTACATGTATATAATTTGCATTAAACTTTTCTTGCATCAGCAGTAAGAATCCTAAGCATTCTGACCTTACTCTTTTGTCTGACTACAGTAATATGCTTAAATTGTGTAACAAAAACAGGAGACGACCTCACACACTCTCCAAGAGGTGGTTATTCTATATACATCTAGCCACATTTAGCCCCATGCCATGAAAGTTTTTTTTTTTTAATATTTCATTATGCAGTGCTTCATGCAAAACTATTGCATTCTGAACAATCCCTTATCTAGCAAAAACATTTTGAAGCGATTTGCATCTTCGGACGATATGCAAGAGACAGAAAGAGGATGACAGTGAAACAAAGGCCCCCATCAGTAAATATTGCTAGAACTGTATCTCAGGTTGGGGTACTTGTTTCCTGCATTCCTGGATTGATTGAGGATGCTTTGTATACCAGACGCAGGTTATCTCTTAGCAGTGTGTAGGATTATAAAGTATAATGACAGAGCTTTGAGTCAGTCCATGCAGGACATGTTTGTGCTTTGTATCCTGTTAGTAAGGTATCTCCGTGAGAGGTCCAGTTGTTGCATGTGTGACAGATATATATTAAAGGGAGCATTGTATTCAAGGACTGGCCTTATGAAGGCTGAGCTAAGGGGAACATTGGCATCCCTAGCTCTAGACACAGTCCCTTTATTTGTAAGGCGTGCAATATAGAAGGACTCTTATGAGAGACACATGCTGGTCAAAATTTAAGCCACTGTTCACAAATTCTGTGTCAACGATTTAGGGGCATATTGTTCATGTAGTAATTCCTTGGCATAGATGACTTCCTGAAGGATACAATAATGCATTTCTGGCATTTAGTTTCAGTCCTTGTTTTTGGCATCATTTATTTATCTGGGACAAACTTTCCTGTTGAAAGAAGTCATTTGGGGATTCAATGACTGCTCCTAGCTTTCAGTCATCTGCAGACTTACTTGGCTTTTATTTCAGAAAAGTAGATGCCGAACAGGAGAGGTCCCAGCACAGAACCCTGGGGGGACTTCACTGGTGACTGGTCTCTTTGTGGAGCTAACTTTCCCTATTTTAATTTCCTGTGTGACACAGGGGTTTATTCCAATTTTATTTAGCTTTTCTACCATGCCCGAGTGGGGAGTTGTGTCAAAGCTTTGACAAGATCAAGGTATGAAGTATGTACCATTTTGCCTTCATCCATTGCTTTCGTGACCTTTTCAAAAATATAGCTCGAGTAAGCATGACTTGCCCTATTGAATCCCGACAGGTCCAGGTTTGGAGTTTCCCTATGTCCTGACTGATTAGTTCCATAACAAGTCTTTCCATGGCATTGCATAACTGGCCAGTCAGACTTATGGGTCTAACTGCATGGGTCTGTAGAAGATCCTCCCTTTTGCAGGCGAATGACTGCAGCTGTTCTCTATTGGCTTGGTACAAAACCTGTATGGAGGTAGAGATTGAACAGTGTGTTAGGGGTGTGGCTAAACCATGCTTTATGCTATTTAATATGCATATATAGATATTGCCAGGACTCATCAATGCATTAGTTTTAGCTTTTGATAGCACTTTTAGGACTTGGTCTTGTGTGATAGCTAGAGGCAAGCCAATTTCAGATGTATCTTGAGGGACAGCCAGAGGGGAGAGAAGGGTAAAGTTAGAGCTACATTTATCAGCAGGTAGATCGTCTATCTTCAGGCTCATTGTAGGTGTCAAGATTCACAATCAGCTCAGCACACTGTTGTGTTGTGCTTTTGAGATGTAGGAACATAAAATGCTTTGCGATAGTCTTTGGCTTGTGAAACTGTTTTACTATTTAAGCTATTTTGATTGGCTATTTTATTGTAATTGTTACAGGCACTGGGTAGTTGAGAGCATAAGGACTTCAGATTTCACCTCGTTTCATTGGCTCTGTTGCATTTACTGCACTGAGATATACTTAGAACAGCACCAATGTAGTGGTAATGCCATAGGAGTTAGTCCATGCACTTAAATTATCTACAACCTTGTAACATTGGTGAATTACTTAACGCAAATGAGGAGCTCAAAATATTGGAGCAGTTTCTCAAAAATATAGCCTCCCTATGTATTGGTAAAACTGATCATCATGCAGCAACATTTACCCTCGGTGTAAGAACAGAATTACCTCATAATCCCTGTGTCTTCAGAGACTACTCTGAGGTGAATATACTCCAGTTAATCGCTGGCCTGATGAAATTCAAACAACCCCAGTCATCTTGCTTCACATACTGCAGTTTTCACAGAAATTCTATGCCCATCTCTAATCTTGCATTGAGGCCTCAGTCCCCGCAAGTCTTAAATGCAGCACTGAATTCAAGAACAAACGCATTTGTTGGAATTCCATTGCCAACAAACTATACAATAAGATAAAGAAACTCAGCTTGCAAAAACAAACTCACCACCCTGACTTCTAAAGAGCTGCTAAAAGTCAACAAAAACTTGGAAACAAAAATAAATCCTCCAAGAGTAAATATAACCACAAAGACTTCTTCAGCAATGTCTGGAACCAAAGAAATAATTACCAGAAATGTGGTAGTTAATACAAAGTACCACCATATATTCACCCCCTGAGGACACTGCTAACATATCAGCAGGAAAATTCTGCTGAAATTTACCTCTGATCTCATCCTAATTACTCTTAGCATATTAGTATTAAATATGCCATCCCCTCCAAACATGTATTTGGTGCTCTCTCTAAGGCAAAAAGCAAGCAAATAAACACTCACTCCATGGACACAGATACTGTATCAGGACCAAACATTTTCTGCCTGACTCCTTAAGTCTATTCAATCTCTGCATCTCTACTGGATTTGTACCAGAAGCATAGAAAATTGCTATTATCCCACTCACAAAGGGAGGTCCAACACGGACTCAGGCAACAATATGCATATTAGCCTCACCAGCCTTATCTGGAAGGTAATGCAATACATCAGTATGGATATCCTAGACAAGGACATGTGCAATATTCGATAATTGGGCACAACCTGTTTGGGTTTATTAAAGGTAGATCCTGCCTCTTACACTTGGTGGACTCTTGTGGACAAGTCTCAGAGGCAGACATTGGTAAATCAGTTCACTCTGCATACCTGGACTTGGCCAAAACCTCTGATACTATTCCATACTTTGGCATCTTTGATAAGATAATGCTGATAAATGTAAACCCCTATGATATCCACTGAGCATCAAAGTGTTTAATTGGCAAAACCCCATCTGTTAGTGTTACAGGCACACACTCAAATAAGATTTACCAGCAGTGCCCATCAGGGATTAGTCCTAGAACTCATCTTGGTATCAACGTCTGTGACATTAAAGCCAATACCAAGGGCCTGTGGCTGAGGAAATTCGATACAAATTGCAAATTTGGAGCTGTCCATTTCTACAGATGACCTATGTATTCTCCATTAAGGATCAACTCATACTAAGAAGTGGAGCTTGGAACACAGCCTCAAATTACATGTCAAAATTGAATACCGTGTCATTTGACAAACCTGGGCACACATGCTTCCATCACATAGGTGCCAGCTTTCCTAAAAACTGAACGTCATTAGGGAGTTTGTCACTTTCACTGACAATGAATTGTCCTTTGAAAAACACAATGAACTCCTGCCTACATAACTATGAAATATCAGATCTTACGTCCTGCACATCTAGATTATCAATACCAACTTACCTGCATTAAATCATTTTGACTGATGTATTGTCTCATCAGTTCTCTCTACATTTTCTCCGCCTTCTACAAGTTTACATAGGCTTGTTTATTTCTGTAAATTTTATCGAATTGCTAAGTCAGTTTATGTTTTATAGTGGTTTTAGGGGATTAACTAGTTAGGACTGAGTACTGCAGTAAGCTCTAGCATCCATTTTGTTTTCCAGTAATGCATCATTTTTAACTGACCACTTCTTGTTTTTAGATAGGTAATAATAATTCCAGATTTTCTGTAGGCCACATTGACTTTGTTACTGTTTGTTATATATACAATAGGATGCATGAAGCACTTCTTGTAACCATTTATAATGACAAATATTTCAAATGCTGCATCTACTGTTGAACTGTCTGTGAATGTAAAGTGTTATTTTCCTGACAGGAATGTACTGACTTTTGTACCTTATAATATCATTGGACTGCTTCCCCTTTCTTCTCTTCCACTATCTATGCCTCTGCCCCTTCCTAAACTAATACATGCATAAAGTTGCTTCATAACACTTTTCTCACTAATTCACATCCCTAACTTTCTTGCAGGCACTTGTTCTAGTGTTACCTGCCAAATACATAGAGGGAATTCTGGGTTGGTCTTGACCACCGCCCCCCTGTTTTATTGAAAGCAAAAGCAATTTCTGGCCACTCCTGGGCAAGCCTATCAAGGCAGGTCTTCTCCTGTTCCAATCTATTACTGAAACACTGTTTCTTGTGTTACAAATAAGGCTGAAAGGCTCAAAACATCCTAACGTCCTTGCTCGTCTTCTTGGCAGAATGCAGTTTAATAGCTCATCCTCAGTAACCAGACAACAGGCTGCATTTTAGTCAAGTGCCTGCAGGGGGACTCAATCTCAGCTTGTTGGCTCTGAAGATGACCTCACACACTTCTGACCTTGAAGGTCTACACCAATAACCTTAGCAATTAAGGGGGCTTTGTTTTGTATAGTTGTTTTTACTACTTCCCTTTCCACCCTTTCTTATTTAGCTATTTTTATTTATTTTTGTCTGAACAGTGCTCTGCTTGGGCTGTGGGGCTTCTATCTCCTGCATCTACATTGCACATTATCACTGATGGATTCCAGCTGGGGGAGGTGTGTCCTGCTTTGCTCCCCAGCCACCCTCACAGGCTCTTCAATTGATACATCACTGTCTCCACTCTCCTCCCACCCACTTCTGTCCACCCATTGAAGGGAGACACAACTTCACTAAATCTACAGCCTACTTCTTCAACTACCTCATTCTGATGTTTTCCCACCCTAAATGTCTATACAGCTTCATCACCATTTTCACTTAAATAAATCCACCAAGAAACACTCACTCTCAACCCCTTCTCCTTCCCATATACACTTTCTGGTCCTCTCCCAGCCTCATCGACTCCTGCAATCCTCACAGACTCCCAGATCTTACTTTCAGAACTCCTTCAATGCTTCTCCACCACACTATCTTACTCTTCCTTCCTTTACCACACTACACCACACAATCAGTAACCCCAACTCTCCTCCCATCTCTCAGTTTACTCTATCCTACAATACCATAGAACCCCACAGTCACTCACATGAACCACAAGACCTATCCCACCCATTTATGCTCAACATTCGCCATCTACCCCAAACTCCAGCTTCACCATCCCTTTGCTTTATCTCCTACAAACCTACCAAACCCCAGAAATCACACTTCAAACTTCCTAACCATCTCTATAAATCCAATTGTCTGAGAGATTATCTGCCTTATGTGATTACTCTGCGAATTTGTTCAGTTTTCTTTCTTTTTTTTCTTTTTTTTTTTTTAACAAATCTCTTCACCAAGGCTGTGCCTGCATATAGTCTCTAGTGATCAGTGTACTACCCCTGTAAACAAACTAAAATAAATAAAAAAATAAATCCCCGCTCAAGAGGCAAACACTCGCTGAAACAAAGGCTTGTTGGTGAGATAGATATGCTTCACAGAGAAAACCTCTTCTATGTAACAGACTCCCCTTGCAGGTGAAGAAGAGTAGCCCCATGAGCCTTTTATGAGTAACCTGGATTTCTGGATGGGCAGTCATAAGTACACTCCCACTCTGGCCCCTCTTGCAATTATGAACATGGTCAAACTAGGCTGAGGTTTGGTGCTACTTCTTGTTTTATAAATTGATGAGATCGTTGGCTAGGCTACAATTGGTCCACTGGTTCAACAGCCTAGTATGAATCTAAGGAGAAGAAAAGGCCAAGGTGAAGTAGGGTTGCCACCCCTCTGTTTTTCTTTCCGGACTATTCAGAAAGCAAAATGATTCTCCAGTAGTCCGGAAAGCACTGTACAAACTCCAGTATTCTGTTTCATCAAAGGAAACAGACTAGCAGAGTTTATAAATCGGCTGATTTACTATGTTTTTCTGTAAAAAAAAAAGCATAGTAAATCAGCTGCAAACAGGCAGTGGGAATGGAAAAAGAGGGCATTTCCCACCAAGTGATGTCACCATGACATCACAAAATGGGCGGAATATGGGCGTGAGAAGGGTGGGGTGGGTTAGTGGTGATGCAAGGGGTGTGTGGCTTTACTCCGGTTTTAGCCACAATGAAAGGTGGCAACCCTAAGGTGAAGAAATATCAGTACTGAAGTAATAAATGTGAATTTACAAGAACTTAAAGAAGCAGTTTTTGACAGACAGGCCTAACATGCTAAAGTCCTTGAGTCACAAAGAGTTGGATTAAATTAAAACAAGAATGACAATGAAGACCCATTTTAGGCTGTCTGATGTATCTTTCCCCACTGGCTGCCATTCCGGGCTAACCAAATCATGTAATTAATCATGTAATTACATCCTCAGAGTTCATAGTGTTTCATGTATTTTTGGCTAACACTTTTTTTTTTTTTTAATGTTATAGCCTCATATCTACTGTTCTATGTTCTAGATTTGCCATCTAGTTTGGAAAAAGGAAATACGATGCACTCAGCCTCTTGCCTTTGTACATATTCTCTCCTTCAGCCTCTTGCCTTTGTACATATTCTCCCCTTCACCATTAAGGAAAAAGCTCAGTTGTGTAAAATCTTACCAGTGGATGTCCTTCTCTTCACTGTTGGAGTATTCCATACATAAGGGATCTCCTGCCAAGGATAGCCCAATGTCTGGACAGTATACCAAAGCCTTTAGTGTTTAGAGACATTGCACATCACACTAGGGAATAAAAGTGACATACTGATGTATATACTTAAAAAAAAAATGAAATGCCCCATGAGGAGCAGAATGTCCCCAAGAACCAAGAGGAACATGTGCATCCAGCAGAAGGAAACAGAAAAGAATCCCTGGCTAAGAGGACAAGAATAAGGCAGAGCAGAGGGGGTAGGCGGGAGGGAGTGAATACTGCAACAGTGAACAGAAGGACATTTACTGTTATGGTTAGGTTTTACACAACTTCCATAGCACTGTTGCTGTACTCCTTATGTAAGGCATTGGATTGCCCTATATTAACCCACACAGGATAGTCCTGGGAAGGCCAGCTGTTGCTCTGAAAATGACATCAAACTTGTATTGCTTAGTGAATGTATGGTCAGAAAACCCAGTAACAGCCTCAAGGATGTAATTGGTATCTAGGACTTTGAAAAATGCACCAGAAGAAGCAACAGCTCTGGTAGAATGACCTTTTACAGAAGGGAAAGACATTTACCATGAAACGAATAATAAAGAAATGGGCTTAGAAATCCAGAATGTGATCAATAGTTTAGAGACAGACAGACCCACTCACCCAAAGACATGGGATGAAAGGAAACAAAAAGGTTCTTGGATTTATGAGCATCTTTAGTCTTATCTAAATATCTGAGCTGTCTGTGCAAATCCAAGGTGTGAACAACCGTCTCACTGGCAGACTGCAAAGAAGAAAAAAGGAAGGCCAATTAAAAGACTGATTAAGAGACAAATCACTCACCACCGTGGGCATAAAAGAAGGATTAGTACCAAGAGACATCCTGCCCCTGTGAAAAACTAAAACGGGAGGAACAACCAAGACAGCCTGAAGCTCAGATACTTTCTTAGCTTAAGTAAAGGATAAAACAACAATCTTACCCAGTACAACGTTGTAAGGAATCTGAAGGAGCAGGCTCAAAAGGAGCCAGAGTCAATTTTAAGGACAAATATGAGATCCCAGGAAGGAGGAATTTGCTTCCTGGGTAGGCTGATATGAAGGACGCCTTTTGAGAAATTGCTTGCTCTCAAATCTAGAGGCCAGAGGAGGAACTAAGGGCAGAAAAGCAGAGATTGCTTACAGGTGAGCTTTAACTGAAGAATATGCCAACCCAGCATTGAACAGCTCACACAAATAAAAGAGAACCATAGGAACCTGCACTGAAAAGGGATCCTGGTTTCAAGAGAGGTAGACAGAAAATCTCTTCCATTTGGACAAATATGATTTCCTGGTAGTGGGTTTCCAGGCATCTTGCAGGACTCAAAGCACATCCTCACAAAAGAGGCGCCTAAAAGGAATCAAAACTCTATCACCCACAGTGTCAGTTGAAGAATGGACAAGTGAGGATGAATAAGAGACTCCCCTTGTCCTGTGTGAGGTCCACCTAGTAAAGTAACTTGTGGTGACTGCCCCTGGCCAAGTGAGAAAGAAGGGGGAAACCAAATCATACCTCTCAACATGGAAACATCAAAAATCTGGACAAAGACCCATGAAAAATATGGACAAATCTGTATGCTGATTAACAAAATTAGCATGCATAATTATGCAACCCCACCCATTCTAGTGGAATTATGGGATACCAACTTTCAAATGCAAACTGAAGAACAGACAACCGAATTATGGCCGCAGACCCTGTAGTAAATGGTAACCATTTTTTTTAAATGTGTAGCAATGATGTTCACTGGGAAGAGAGAATATGAAGCTTAGGATTTTGTTTTTGGTGACTTGCAGTATGTAGGTTTTGTGGTAAAAATGGGGCATTTAATGGTAGGCAATATTCTAATCTTCGCAAAAAAATTATAGTTTGCTAGGACCTCCAAACGTTATTCTCCATGGCCTACTGATCAGTGGCATAGCTAGAGTTTGTGCCACATGGGGCTGTCTGAGTTTATCGCCCTTCCCCCTCACAAGATCATGGTTGAAGGGGGCCCCCCATACACAGCCCTCTTCTCTGCAGCCATTCCAATGCCTCGTTACTTGGCTATTTTGCCGCATTTACCATAAACACTGTAATGTGCATACTGCTTTCGTTCTACAATATTTATTTCACATTTTATAGCACAAACACTAATAGACTATCTGCTAAACAAAGCAATACAGTCTCACAATGAAAATAGACTTAGCATTAAAACATCTCTGCCCTTGAAAGTAAACTCACACTCATTGAAACAGCACTAAAACCCACATTCAAAGAAAATTCATCAGGGCAGTGGCAAATAAATATTACCTTTGGGATGTTTTCAAATCATAGGCCCCTTGCACACGAAAGATACATATGCTCTTTGATACACCTTCCTGATTGTATTAAATAACATTGCTTGTATAATACAGCACACTTGATAGAGAATGTTTTAAGTTTATTGTTTTGAACATTTTTCCAGTAAGCAATGAAACAAAATGCATGAACCATTGTATATAGAAACGTAAGTTTTAATCAAATATTTTTTTATATATATATATATCATGTTATTTTATTTTGATATTTGAATAGAATATTTATTAAAACATTCACTACAAATTGTTTTAGCAATTTTACACCATATTCTGTCTGTCAGTTATGAGAACATTCATTATAAATTGTATAAGTAATTTTACATCATATCCTGTTTGTCAGTATAAAACCAGGAGTTTGGGAGACTTCCTGTTTTTTCTGAGGAAGTTCACGTTAAAAATAAAAAGTGGAAGAAAGCGCTAAATCATACATCTGGCTGTGTGGTTACTTTCCGTTTTTTTTCAGTCACCGAGTATCCTGTACTAGTTTGAAGTTGTTTTCGGTTTGGTCCGAAGCCTTTTTGAGTTTATTTTGTGGTTTTATCAGTGGCTGAGTTGAACTGGTGAGGATGGCCGCAGAAGTTACCTCCCAAGATACGTTATTTGACGTATCTATTTATCCGACGCTGGGCACAGACAGAGCAGTTGGAGCTGAAGAGCGGAAACAGCTCAAAGGGCCCAAGCAGGACTTAATCCAAACCATTACGGAGATCGTTTTAAATTGTTTAAAAGGAAAATCAACTCCTAATGAAAACGAGCATGTTGCGGATACAACGAACATGATAGGAGGCAGTGAATCAAGTTTGGGAGTATCATCTAAAATGAATAATACGAACGTTCCAGTGATTATGAACGGAGATAAAACAGATGACCCAGATCAGTCGGAATATGCGGGTAATGTTTGGGGGTTCATCACAAAAGAACAAGGAAATCCATTTTCGGAAGTTCAGATTTCCACGGCAATTCAACCAGTAAGTAATAACAACTTAATGCAAAACTGTAAAAGGTTGATATATGACTTAGAGAGAATGGTTTCCAGGCATGCAACGTTACGCCTGGAGATTCAATATTTAAATGAATGCGTTTCACGAAGTTTAGTACCCCAGGGACTCAGAACTGCCAAATTTCCAAATTGTGTGAGTCCTGGGGATGAACTGTGTGTTGCATTAACTAAATTGTACAATGACACTGGTATTGCCATGATGCGTATTTTGGTAACGCATTACGAAGCTGAATTAAGACAGCTAACAGAGAAAATTAAAATTCTGGATGGGGAAATCAAACATTACAATTGTTTTTCACAACTGATATCTTTATACAATAGTATTGAGGCCAAAACAAACAGGCTTCGGGCAACTATCATCCTAAGAAAACAGAACAAAATGCGTAGAGATATAGCTTCTTATGAAGCAAATGAGGCATACATTTGTTCCTATAATGATGGAAGGAATGTTAACAGTAATTTAAACAAAGATGGTATGACTCCTACAAATACTGTTGGTAAAGAGTCAGTCAAACATTTTTCAAATAATAATCAGGTGTCTTCACCAGCGCCTTTGATTACAACTAATCCACCATTGGGTGGACAAGAACAAACAGCAAACATTGACAGGCAACCAATGGTTGATAGTGAGGTATCTGATAACATTGAAGCTTTTGCTTCTACTAGTTTTGCTGAGGTTGTCAATTCTAACATCAACAAAAGGGGTGTTCCTTTTCACCAACAAGGAGCACAACCCAAGAGGACTACCAAGTGGTTCAATTCCACCCAGTACAAAGTGAAGCCCAAAGGGAAGGGCAGAAAGAGGTGGTGATTTCACCATCAGGGGAAAATGATTTTTGCATCAATATTGTGAATTTTAGTGATTGTGTATTGTCAGAGGCTTGTGTAAATGTTTTGAAAAAAGGTTTTAATTTTATTCCTTCAAACAACATCAGGATGGGTAATCTGTTGGTTGATTTCAGACTGTTTATGCGTAAACTGAATTTGAAATACATTTTAAATGATGTGGCTACAAACACTTTAGAGCAAAATAGGACATTAAGGAAACCTAGTACATTTAATGCGTCTTTAGTGAACACACTTCAGGTATTTCAAAAAACCTGTGAAAAAGAATTCAGAAAAATGGATAATAGGGAGACTGATGACAATTTAACAGAATTGGAACATGAAGCTTTGTTCCATTTATCTCATACTTCTGACATTAGAGTCATGAAGGCAGACAAGGGGGGAAGGTTAGTAGTCATGAACAAAAATGATTATGATGAATCTATTACATCCTTGCTTAATGACACTAACAACTACACAAAAGTTAGTACAGAATTTATCTTGAATAGTTATAGGAGAGTAGATACACATCTGTTTGACATGATGTGTCAGGAAGAAATAGATAACTTAGACTATGATTTTTTGATGATAGAACAACCCAGGTTAGGTAATTTCTTTGGTATTCCGAAGTTACATCACAACAACGAAGACCTAACCTTTAGGCCTATAGTGTCAGCCAAACATTCAAAAACTGAAAACATTTCGATTTGGTTGGATAATATTTTGAATCCAATAGCACAAAAAGCCGAGTATTTCATAAGGGATTCTTGGCATTTATTGGAGAGTCTGGGACGATTAAACTTCAAGCTGGATGAAATAAATTTTGCAACTCTTGATGTCAAGAGTTTATACACCTCTATAGACCAAGAGTTGGGAATAGATTATTTGAGGAATTTCATTACACGAAATACAGATTTGGGAAGTTTAAAAATTAATACTATTTGTGCTTTAATGGAAATAGTATTAGATAACAACTTTTTCAAGTTTGACAATAACACTTATAAACAAATATCTGGAGTGGCAATGGGGGCTAGAGTTGCCCCAGCATTTGCCAACATTGTTATGTCAAATTGGGAACAGGAATACCTCAAAAAGCACCCTGATTTTGGCAAAGCAAGGTTCTATGGTAGGTACATAGACGATCTGGTGTTTGTATGGGAGGGGGACAAAACTGAGTTTGAAAGTATGGTGAATGACTTGAACAAGACAACTAGTTTTTTGATATTTAAACACAGTGGGTATGGTAGGTCAATAAATTATTTGGACATCTGCCTATATATGGATTCCACACAGAACGTTCTACATAGTAAAATATATATAAAACCCTGTTTTACCAATCAATACCTACACAAAGACAGCCTGCATCCAATTCACATGAAGAAAAATGTCATCAAAGGCTAAATGATTAGGCTTAGTAGATTAACATCAGAAGATAAGATCTATCACGAAGAATCACTGTTGTTAAGAAATTTGTTTTTGGAAAGAGGGTATAGAAAACATTGGGTAAAGAGGTTAGAGAACGAAGTAAAAAGGCTTTGAGATGGTGTAGCCAGACCAATCTTGACTATTAATAAGTCAGTTAATATGGAAGAAATTTCAATAGGAACTATAGAAAAAAGTAAAGTGGTAAATGAATTCTATACTGCCTTTCCTCTTCCAATATCCAATGAAATGTGGTATATTAGAGAAATTATAGAAAAAAACTGGAGAATAATTCTTGGGAATAGAGAACTTATGTCATGTGTAGGTCTAAAACCATACTTCACATACAAGAATGTCACCAACATAAAAAATATTTTAGAACATGATAATAGGACAAATAAGGTACCTACAAGGGAAATTAGTAAAAAGAAAGGAACCTTTGCGTGTCAAGATTGTAGACAGTGTCGGTATATTAGTAACACCTCCTTTGTGACGCTCAAGCATACAAATAAGACATTTTGGGCGCAGAAGTATTACAACTGTCACAGTGATTATGTGGTATATATTGCAACTTGTTTAACATGTGACAGTTATTACGTAGGTAAAACCAAAAGAATGTTAAAACGTAGGATCTATGAACATACTTTAGCTATTAAAAACAAAGATAAGAATAATTCTTTGGCGAGACATTCTCAGGTATGTTTGGATTCCAAGAAGTTTGAGTTCTTTGTCCTAGACTTTGTTGAGAAATGTTTGCTGTTGGGTGATTTAAATAACAAATTAGAACAGAAAGAGACACTATGGCAGCTGTACTTAGGAGCAGATGAACCCCCTGGTTTGAATGAAGCAATTAACATCAAATGCTTCTTGTCACAGAGGTAATTAGAGTAACATCATTTTTCATCATTTTTCCAGATTAAGCTAGTGGGGAGACGGTATTATGGTAATATAGTTTAGTACTGCAGGATGATTATCTCACATGCATAGACATATGGTGGGTTTTTTTGTGTGTGTACAAACACATATTTTCATGTGTGTATTCACAAAGTGTGTACACATGTACATGTGTATAGGAGTTTTAGTATGTATGAGTACGTGATTGTATCCATAGGCGTATTCACACGTGTGTGGGGGTGAGTGTGGAGAGAAATGCACACAGATATGTACATATACAAAGTGGCATACATGTGTTGTTTTAGTTAGTCATAGGAATGTATTATTAATGTATATTAGAAAGTGTGTTGAGTATTTTGACAATTTGTAGAATAACATTTAGACATAGATGGCATACACTTTGTATATAGAAACGTAAGTTTTAGTCAAATATTTTTTTATATATATATATATATATCATGTTATTTTATTTTGATATTTGAATAGAATATTTATTAGAACATTCACTATAAATTGTTTTAGCAATTTTACACCATATTCTGTCTGTCAGTTATGAGAACATTCATTATAAATTGTATAAGTAATTTTACATCATATCCTGTTTGTCAGTATAAAACCAGGAGTTTGGGAGACTTCCTGGTTTTTCTGAGGAAGTTCACGTTAAAAATAAAAAGTGGAAGAAAGCGCTAAATCATACATCTGGCTGTGTGGTTACTTTCCGTTTTTTTTCAGTCACCGAGTATCCTGTACTAGTTTGAAGTTGTTTTCGGTTTGGTCCGAAGCCTTTTTGAGTTTAAAATGCATGAACCAATAATGACATAACTGCCCAATTCAAAACATTTTCATCATAAAAGTCTACTCAAACTTCTACAAACCACCAGTGTCAGTAAATATGCACAATCTCCACAGAAGTAAAAAGTCATCTAAATAATTCCACATTAAAGAGATCTGTAACTAATGAAGAGGTTGCTGCTAGCAAACAATTTTGTATTTCATTGTTTCATCTACAAATAAAGTGCCTGTTGCTCTTGAGAAATAAATTGCCTATGTTACATAATCAAAATAATACGCTAGTAATATTGCAATGGGGAATGGATGGCAAAATGATAACAGGTTTATAGTTACTAGGCATCTCTGCCAAAGAGGACATTCTCAAGAATACAGCATTCACCCCCTTTAAAAGTACAACACAGTATAGTATCAGCAATCCATCTACATACTGTGGGAGGAGAACCCACAGCCTTCTGCATCAAAAGCAAGTGCACTACCAGTTATGCTACTAACACAGACTTGGCATAAGCAGCACCACTAAACTTCTCTCCCCTGAAGAACTATGTGCCACAAGAAATCTGAAAAAAGCCAAAATTTATTGGGGGGGGGGGGTAAAGGCCCAAAACTAGGCACAAGTTTTAAACATTGCTTGTATAATCTTAGAAAAGTTGCTAGAATAAAATGTTTTGTTACCATGCATTTCCTGAAGATAGGAAGACTGAAACTTAAATGGCTATTCTTATTTAGTGAATTCAGTTCTCACTAATTTGCTAGAAAGCCCCAAAATTTAAGATGAACAGACCAAAGAAACATTGAACACAAGTGGTGGTGTGGGGTAGGGAATTCAGGCTCTTGCACCTTGTACCTAAGGTACAGGGGGTTTGAGCCCGAGTAACACTAACCAGGTATTATTAACTGGGGGATTTTGACACACACACACGCACACACACACACACACCTTGCAGTGGTTAAATGAAGCTGCACCCCACTAATAAAGACAACAAAATTTTGCAGCATTCATGGACCTTAAGTAGCATTACAATATCTTGGACATATTTTGCAACCCCCCCCCCCCCGCTTTGCAGCAGTTAAAATGAAGACAACATTTGTAGCAGTTAAAATAAAGACACCGTTAATGGCTGTTAAGTTCACAGATCTCGGACTTACTTTGCAGCATGGCCTGTTAGTTCTCGGACTTTGCACCGGCACTTAAATACAATGACATACAAAGATAAATTTACAGAAGCATTTCTCGGACTTTGCAGCAGCAGTTAAAATACAGAAGCCACTAACAAACAAACAAACAAACAAACACACACACACACACACACACACACACACACACACACACACACACACACACACACACACACACACTCTGCCTACAGAAGCCATTAAACTTTGCAGCAGTTCACATACACAAAGCCACTAATGCCCCTTTGCAGCAGCAATTAAAATACAGATGCTACTAAACACACACCCTTTGCCTGCAGAAGATCACACAGCCATTAATGGCCGTTAAACTTCGCAGCAGTTCATGGACTTACACCAACCTAAGCAGCATTATAATACTATAGTTCTCGGACTTTGCAGTAGCCATTAATACAGTTCTTGGACTTTGCAGCAGCAGTTAAAATGCACAGACACACAAAGATGAATTAACCTGTTAAAATATAAAATATTGCACAGTTCTTGGACTTTGCATCAGATAAAATACTACATTTCTCGGACACAGCAACTTCACAGTTAAGCACACACTGCCAACTTGCAGCAGATAAACTACAGTTATCAGAACTTGCAGCAGGCAAATTACAGAAGCTATGCAACTAAGCAGCATTACCGGCCCGTTAGTTCTTTTTTCTTACCTAGAAGCTGGGACATGTGGTCAGACTCTGCAAAATTATTCTGCTGCCATTGCTGTTATATTCATAGTTCCCTTCAAATTCAAAATAAATATTTGACAGAGTCCAATAGGCAGTAGTTGATGTCATCATGCACACCCCTGTAGGCCAGTGATGCGTGGTGACGTCAGACATTAATTAAAGTGTTAACACAAAAAATAAATAAAACAAAAAAACAAACAAAATTGAAGAGACCACTTGGGAATTCGTGGCACCCCATTATTTTGCCCTCAAAACCGGTAAATTCCGAGGAATTCGGTATGGTTGAGAGGTATGAAACCAATGCTGTTGGGACAAAAAGGGAGTCACTACCAAGATTTTGGGTGGAGTCTTTCCTGATCTTGTGAAAGATCTTCAGAAGTAGAGGAAGTGGAAGGAAAGTGTACAGAAACATCCTCTTCCAAGGAAAAGACAGGACATCCACTTTCCAAGCCAGAGGACTTAGGACTCTGAAGCAGAATAGAAAAAGTTGTCTGTTCAGAGGGAAGGCAAAAAGATCTACCTGAGGAAGATCCCCACTGATGGACAATGTCCAGAAACACACCTCTGTAAAGCATACATTTGTGAGCCTGTGTGCTGGACCTGCTCAAAGAGTCTGCCACTATGTTGTGCTGTGAGGGAATGTAGACAATCTGATGAGTTGGCTTGATATTTGACTGCCAAATCCTAGACTGAAGAGCTAGTCTATAAAGAAGGTAGGACCTTGTAACCCCTTGCTTGTTGACACACTACATCACTGTGGTACTGTCGTGAAAACTTTGAGGAGCCCTGAATGAAAGCGGGTACAAAAGGCCAGAAGTACTAGAAGTAATGCACTCCTCTTCCTAATGTTGATGTAGTCTGATATCTGATGACCCTGGACCTTGAAAGAACCAAAGGAAGCTCCCAACTCCCTGTCTGTGGCATCAGAAAAGCAGTCCTGAGTCAAGACTGGAGACTGGAAAGGAAGTCCCGTGTTAAGAGAAAGCTGATTAATCCACAACTAAAGCTCGAGCTTGAGACAGGGAAGGAATGGAACTAGGATGTTCAGGGGTGACTGTGTTGAAGCCACACTGACCTGAAGTACCATTGAAGCTCTTATATGGAGTCTGGCCAGAGGCAGCATAGGAATGGTGGAGGTCATAAATGTGAAAAAGTTCCTGACAATGATAGAAGCCAGAAGAATTAGAGACCGGGAAAATGGAATTAGAGACACGGCCTCAGGGGCAGATAAGGATACAGCAAAGGAATAGTCTGGATCCTGCAACCCAGAAAAAAATATGATTTTGAGAAGGAGTTTATGGTGAACCCCAGACTTTGCAGCAGAGAAATAGTAAACTGGAGGTCTTGAAGCAGAACCTCCGGTATGAGGCCTGAATAAGCAGATTGTCTAAGGAAAGATCTGAACCTCTCTCACCCTGCAAAAGGCAATGACAGGAGTGAGGTATTTGGGGAAAACCCTTGGGGACACAGAGTGGCCAATGGGCAAAGCAGAGATCTAAAAATGTAAGGAAGAAGGGGTCTATATTAGAAGACCGACTGTTAAGGTGATCAAACACCTAAACATCGATCTTCTACTATAGAACCGCACAATGTCGAACATCCCAGGGAAACACTTCCCTCAGCCACAACACAAAAAACATTACTTTACATCTAAATTAAGTGGGGGGCTTCACCCCCCCCCCCACACCCCTGTAACTAAATATACCAACTCGACAGTAGGGAAATAGCAAACTCCGGCCAACAGCCAAGGGAAATCTTTCCCTGCGTTAAATCGGCCATTCGCCATTTTTTGCTTTCGATATTAGAAGATCGATGTTTAGGTGTTCAATCACCTAAACATTTGGTCTTCTAATATAGACCCAGGAAGAAACAGAAAAACAAACCTCCTGAAAACAGGATGGTTGGGGATATGAATTTAGGCATCTTTGAGATCCTGAGTCTCCAAACTTTACTCCCTCTTCTTCCCCAGGCATTTCTGGAGAGACAACATCCAAAAGAAGGAGAGCTTTAGAAAGGTGTTGAGCTGAGAAAGATCCAGAATTGGCCTCCAGCTACCCTCCTTCCTGGGAACCAAAAACATTCTGGTATAAAGCCCTTCCCTTCCTGGGCAGTGGCACAACTTAAATAGTACCCTAGGCCAAAAGAGAATAAAGCACCTCTGGAAAGAGAAGAAGCTGTTCTTGAGGAGGTTTAGGGATGTCCAGAAAAGGAAGAGAAGATTTCCAAACCATGAAATACCCTTGATGGATGATGGACAGAATACAAGAGTTTGTTGCGACCATTAACCAAATTGGAAGGGGACAGGGCATTATGAATGTACCAGGGAACTTGGCTGAGGGGAAAGAGAAAGCAAATTGTCAAATGGAACCTGGCTTGTCCTTGAAAGTATGTTTCTGAGAAATAGGGCTCTGTGTAGATTAAGGAGGAGGTACAAATCTAGAACTCTTCTTACCCTTAGGTGGAGGACAAGACTGTCCACAAACAAAACCAGATTTAGAAGGGTAATTCCTCTAAAACTTGGGTATAGCAGAAAGAAAAATATGTTTCAACTCCTGCAAGGCTTTGCCCTCATCTTGGAAGGATTTATAAAGCTCAGCAGAAGCACAGCCAAAAAGATTTTTATTATCCAATAGAGGATCCAAAAATTTGGCCTTAATGTCGTCAGGCAAAGCCAAGAATAATGCCTCATTACAGAGCCAAATGCAGCAGTCCTGAAAGAGGTATCAGCTGCATCATAGCTACACTTAATGGAGTGGTAAACCATTTCAGAAGTAGAACTTAACAAGGAAAGGGCATCAACCTTCCCTTCAGAATCAGGAAGGTCAGAGATCACTTGAGAAACATGAGAAAGGAAGGCTAAAATATACCTGTTTATATGAATCTGGTAATAGCCCAAAAAGCCATGTTTGCAGCAGTATAGACCTTTCTCAATAACCTCTCTATTGCTCTACTCTCCTTATCTGAAGGAAGCAACTTGGTAGAGGGCAAAAGCTTGGAAAGTTCATCAGAGGAGATGCACACCTCTGAAAGATCAGCAGAGGGGTATTTATATAAATTTTTCAATCAGGCATTGCAAAATCTGTCAAAATTTCTTAGGGGCTGGGGTCTGAGAATCAGAAGCTACAGAAGAAGCTGAAAAGGTATCCACCAGGACGGCAGCCAGATCTGGAGAAACAGCAGAAGGTTTGGGAGACTCCATCTGGAGGAGCTCATAATACCTCCTCTGGATTATCAGAAACCTGAGAGCAATCCTTCTTAAAGAACTCTATCATATGGGAAATGGTATCCCCAAAGGAGAGTTCTTCTAAAAGGGAATCTGGACCGACAGACTTCTCTTCCTCAGAGTCATAGTCCAAAGGAGAAAGGATGTGAGAAGGGTATGCTTAGGACTCTTCCCCAGAATCCTGATCCTCATCATAGGAATCCTGCTCCCTAGGCCTCTCAAGAGGAGTAAAAGACCAGTGAGGGGCAGGTACAGAGACCCCTTGAGGAGGCTTTAAAGCCATTAAAGTGTTAAAACAGCCTCTGAGTAAAATCCTGCCATTCATGTTTGGGGAATCCTAACTGCAAGGGAAATATGCTTGGTCTTCTTTTTCTGCAGGACACCCAAATGAAAAACCCTATGAGGGTTGGACCCTTGCCGATCGTCTACAAGTGTAGTGGGATTTCCTCCTGTACGAAGATCTGCAGAATCCATCTTGGACCCTCGGAGATGAACTGCTGAGCTTCTTCCTCCATGTCTAGAGCAAATATTTGAAAAGCATCACATGATGTTCAAAAAGTTGGATCCACACCGGCTTCTGACAGGGTCATGGCAGCAGAATCCAATGGAACAACCAGACAATCCACCAGGCTTTTACCAGCCTTGAGAGAGACATCTGGGGGCGGCTGATCAGCAATCATATCAGACCAGAGTTTTCTGGCCTTTTTCATGGGCAGTGGCTGACCCTCGGGATGGGAAGACTCCACCATAGTATCCTGAGCCAACTGCGTAACACATTGGATTTCAAGGTAAGTAGAAGAAGAGGGGTGAACACATAGGGTCTTGGGAACAAACGCTTGGCAGACAGAACACTGTGTATGGTCGCGAGAAGCATCCAAACAGAAGGGACACTGTTCACGATTATCTTTTAGGGAATCGTGCCTCTCACTCTGACATTTTCTCTTTCTGGATGACATGAAAACAAGCAACACTAAAACAGAAGAGAAGATAAGAACCTCAGTGGGGCACTTATCTGAAAGTAGCTTAGTAACCAGCACAGAAGTGTTTTCAGATGGATGGTCAATGATGGTGTTCTGACAGGTGGCAAAAAAATTCTGAAGTATGTGCATCCATATGTCACCTTTATGCCCTATGCCTTGTGCTAGAAGAATGCATGTGATGTGAAATGCCTGTAAAATTTAAAGGCTTTGGTATACTAGACAGATGTTGGGCAATCCTTGGGAGGAGATCCCTTACATAAAGAATACTGCAACGGTGATATTGAAGAAATATACATCGATGTAAATGGACATCTCCCCACACTGAACCCCTCAGTTTTGTCACAGCAAATTTGCAGAAAATCAATGTCCTTTAAAGCTTTAATTCCCAACATGGTATGTGAAGTCTTTCATGCAGTGCCTGTGCTCAATGTTTGCATCAGAAGGCATGCTATGAAGTGCATTAATCAATTATGAGTTTTGTACTGTATAGCCAGTTTCTATTGCCTATTTTGTCTAAATATTTTTCTGTGACTTTCTGCTGTTGTACTTGGTCATCATTAGCTGGAGTATTTACCAGAAAAATAGCCTTGTGATACCAGCATTTGAAATGGATAGTGTTAGTAAAAAAAAGAAAATTAAATTGGCAGACACATCTAGTACTTGCTGTAAAAAACAATGTGTTATTTGCATGCATTATGGTCAAAGTTTCACCAATCTCAACATAATTTAAAATGACATTTGAATTTGTGACGGCCTGTCTGCTCCAGGCCAGTAATCAGAGAGCCTCAGTTCTCACCACTGACACAAGTGAGAGAGAGTTACTAAAACAGGAATGGATTTACACAGTATTTTTCAGATGCAGATCTCTGCATCAAGCACAATTTCCTCCAAGAGCACACAGGAGACATGCTCCAGACCTGGGGACTGGATTCTCTCTCCAGATGCCAAACACGACTCACTTTAGAGCAGTGTATCTCAGTTCCAAGTAGCTGGCACACCCACACCTGGGTACAAGTCAGTGTGATAGTTAAATGACAAAATTATTAACAAACTCCAGCTAACTATGCTGGCATATGTTACACATACATTGCCCCATTATCCCTGGCACAGACAGCAACACCTCAAATTGTCAAATCTCTTCAACCCTTTGAAGACTCAAGCTAATTTTTCAAATGACCCTGGAAAAATGTTGCTTGAGGGAGATGGACCCGTCTGGAAACACATTCACCCATACCCTGTCTTGAGAATTTGTTTGCATTGGCATTGCTGACCTCACTATGGTGCTGCACTGTCATGTCATACATGTCTGCAACACTAGGCTCCACCTTAGTAACTTGGCATTTTGCTGGCTGACTGTATGTAGTCATATTAAGAGACTGTGGTCTGTAACCACAGTGAATTTCCTTCCATACAGATAAGGCTGAAGTTTCTGCAGTGCCCATACTATGGCTAAACATTTTTTTTCTACAGCTGCATAACATTCCTCTCTGGTTGGTGTCTACGGCTTGAGATATACAACTAGGTGCTCTTCTCCCACTGAGGAAACTTGGCTGAATACACTCCCCACACCATGGTATGAATTATCCACATGCACAACAAATTCTTTGTTGAAATTTGGACTGGTTAACACAGAAGGTTCTCCCAAAGCCCCTTTAAGCTTTTGGAATTCCTGCTCACAGGCTGGGGTTCACACTACCTTATCTGGCCTGTTTTCCTTGTCAGGTCTGTGAGGGGAGCAGCTATTGTACTATAATTGGGGAAAAAACCTTCTATAGTGCCCTGCTGTCCTCAAAAGTGCCCTCATCTGCTTTTTGGTAACAAAGGCAGGCGACACCTGACTAGCTTTCACTTTGGCAGGTTCTGGCTTAATCTTCCCACTCTGTGTCTCAGGTAAGAGACCTCAGTCATACCTACCTAACACTTATTGGGTTTATTGGTCAACCTTGCCCTTTTCAGCCTATTTAGGACCTCCCAGACATGCTGAAGGTGCTCCTGCCAGGAATGGCTGTAGATGGCAATATCATCCAGGTAAGCAAGGACATCATCACCTGCTCCTTGCTAGGATATGATCTACCAGCCTCTGGAAGGTTACTGGGGCATTTTTTATCCCAAGGGGCATCTTCATGAACTCATATAATCTGAAAGGAGTCACAAAGGCTGACCATTCTCTAGTGATGGGAGTCAAGGACACCTGCCCGTAGCTCTTGGTTAGATACTTAGCCCCATCCAGCTTCTGTAAGGCTTCATCTGTCCTAGGCATGGGGTAAGCATCTGACTCTGTGTGACTGTGTAGTTGTCTGTAGTCCATACAGAATCCAGTGCTACCATCTTTGGTACCAGCACCACTGGGGAGGCCCAGGGACTGGTTGAGCACTCCCATTTCCAGTATTTCCTGTGTCTCCTCCCTCAGAGAATAATGTTTTATGTTGAGAGTTTTTTCTTCAGAAAGTAGGAGTTGCTATGGGTACGGCATGTGCCAACACATATGCCAATATTGTTTTGGCCCAATGGGAGAAAGAAATGGTTTTTACCTCAGACATGTACAAGCAGCACATTACGTTTTATAAATGTTTTGTGGATATCTTCTTTGCTTGGCATGGTGAGGAGACACAATTAGATATATATGTTAAGTTCCTTGGCAACACAACTGGGTACCTATCCTTCTCCCTTAGTCACCCCAAAGGTGAAATCAGCTTTCTGGATGTAACTGAGTAAAAATATGTTTGGTAATATCTCAACCAGAATACATAGGAAGGACTGTAGGAAGAACAACATTCTTCATCGCTCCAGTATGCATCCTAGACAGATTACTAAGAATATAGTTAAGAACCAAGTCTTACGCTGCAAGAGATTACATACAGACAGGGAAGAATTAATGGAAGCCATGAGTCATCTCACTACAGAGTTTGTTGATTGAGGATACAAGAAGTCTAATATTGACAGAGCGATAGTGGAAGTAGATTCATATGAAAGTTACAAAACCAAACCCTCCTATTCAGATGAGCATCTAGTGAATGCACTCCCAGAAAGGCAGATCTCAACATCTGTGAATAGGCTTGTCTTACTTTTTCTAATGATGTCAACAAGACATGTGATATCATTAAAAAGAACTGTCCCATTCTCCTTACTGACCCTGAAATCAGTCGTGTTGTTGGTTCTATACCCAGTTTTAATTTCAAAAATGGCAAGAATTTGAAAAAGAAACTTTGTTACAAACAGAAGAAAATATGTGACAGGTTTGTCTCAGCATAGGGGGACTTTTTCTTGTAGAAATTGCAGAATTTGTAATAGTGTTTGGTCTACTTGCATGATTTTACACCCTGTGCATAAGAAGCCTGTAGAGTTCATATTTTATGCAGATTGCTCTACTAAAAACATTGTGTATGTTGCCAAGTGTAATCTCTGTAGTGCATTTTACATTGGTAAAACCAATAGAACTTTAAAGGAAAGGGTAATGGAACATCTTAATGATATTAGGAACAGCAAGCTTACTAATGCACTAGCCAAGCATGTTTTAGATTGTGGAGACCAGCACAATTTTAAAATTTTGGTTTTGCAGAAAATGAATGAGAGTTTTAGAGAAGGTGACATTAACAATGAAACTGAATATGTTGAATTAAGGTGGATAGTGGACTTTAAGGCATACTTATCACCTGGCCTTAACAGTGCTGTGTCCTTAAAACCTCTCTTGGGAAAAAAAAGTGGGTTGCTTCACTGATTTTTAAAGAATTTTTATTGGTTGTTGGTTTTATTTAAACCTTGTGTGCTAATTTATTTGTGTATTAAGGTCTGATGAAGAGGATTGCTGCAAAAACCCTTACCTAACCTTGTGTTTTGGAATAAATTTCAAGTATTTTATTCTCCAGCCTACAAGTCTTTTTATTAATTCCCAGTAAACATGTCCCCAAACTCCTGCAACTCTGCTTGGATTTCTCAAACCTGGGTAGGTTGATAGCCACTGGGATATTGCTACCCCTTGCGCAGAGGTGTCAGTTTGAGCCTCACAGAGATCCCTCACCAGATCTCCTTCAGACTCTTCCTACCATCAACTGCAAATACTCAGCACTAGGGTCTCCCTATCATGGTAAGGCTTCATCATGCTAACATGATACAATTTGTGTCCCTGCCTCCTACCAAGCAAGTTTACTGTGCAATTAACATCACTGACCTTCCTTACCACTTTGAAGCGTCCCTCCCAAGCTGCCTGCAGCTTATTGTGTCTGACAGGAATGAGCACCATAACCTGCTGCCCCACAGCATACTCTCG
Organism: Protopterus annectens; assembly: GCF_019279795.1. Lineage (NCBI taxonomy): Eukaryota > Metazoa > Chordata > Ceratodontiformes > Protopteridae > Protopterus > Protopterus annectens. The sequence goes on along the minus strand of NC_056747.1, from coordinate 474,911,662 downwards.
CACTTGAGCATTTCTGTCATACCAGATCTTTTTCTGCTGTTGGGCTCCTGCCAGATTCTCCTGAGCCAAGCCCATGAGCTCTCTAAGCCTTGTACAGAGGTTTAGGGCACATGCCATAATAGACTCCTTGTGGGATTCACACACACCCTCCCACTCATCACAAATCAAATCTAAAGGACCCCTCACCCTATGCCCATACAGCAACTCAGAGTGAAAAACCTGTGGATTCTTGGGGTACCTCTCTGTATGCAAACAGCATATGAGGCAAATATTTGTCCCACTCTCTCAAACTGGTCTGCAAATGCCCATAGCATAGTCTTCAGTGTAGCAATTAATCTCTCCACAAGACCATTAGTCTGGGGATGGTAGGGGGTGGTCTTTAGGTGCTTCACTCTACAACACTTCCACAGACAAGCCAGTAGGTCTGACATGAAATTGGCACTTCTGTCAGTCAGTATTTCTCTTGGGAGACCTACCCTGCAGAAAGTCTCCAAGTATTTGCCACCTTCTCTGCCTCAATGGAGAACAGAAACCACTGCCTCAGTGTATCTAGTAGCATAATCTACTACCACCAGGATATACTTCTTGCCTGGGGAACTTTGGGTACTCAGAGACCCCACAATATCCATAGCTACCCTCTGAAACTGCTTCTCAAATCACAGGTAAAGGCATCAGAGCTTTGGCCTTGTACCCTGCCTTGCCTACCTTTTAGCACTGCTCACAGGTCCTACACAGTTCCCTGTTATATCCCTTGCAGTCCCAGGCCAATAAACGTTCTGCATAATATGTCTCTTGGTACACTTTATGCCCATATGACCTGCAAAAGGAATATCATGGGCTATGGCTGGAAGTGCCATATAGTAGGCTCTGGGCATTACCAGCTGCTGTATAACCTCACCCTCTAGCCTTTCTCCAGGGGTCCACTCTCTATACAGTAACCCCTTGTTCCAGTATACAGACTCTCCTTTTCCTGGAGCATCAGGTGCTTCCTTAGCTACCTCTGTCAAACCTCATTAAGTAAGGTCCGAAAGCGGAGTGAGCTTGTCTCAACTCTATCTTTATAACCCCTTCCAGCTCCCTTTCCACAGGAAGCCCAGTATCTTCTGACAGTGGTGCCTATCAGCCTGGATACTACCATTAACCTCTGTCCTTGCAGTCACTCTGTCCACAGGAACATCAATACCTACCAGCAGTTGTGCCTCACTTTCAGGCTCACTGCTACAGGGTAGTTCCCTCCCTGCAAAAGCCACATCACCTGCCCCAGCTTCAGGTGTGGAGTCTTGTCTGGGTCCCCCCACGATGCTACCAGACCTACATGCCAGTCTCTAAGCCACAGCATGCAAGTGCATATACACAAGGTACTGCATTATCACAATCATTCCCTATCAAGACATCTGCAGGAATATCCTCAAACACAGCTACCTGCTTGCTTCCTTTTCCACCCTCCCCAGTCAAGGTGAACCTTGGACAAAGGTATTTGGAATAGGATCCCTTATAAAGCTCTGATTGGAGTGGGCTGCTTAAGCAAGTACTGCTTCTCTTTAATCACTGCAGACTTCACAATGGTTATGCCAGAGGCTGGGTCTATCTTAGCAGTGGCCTTTCTTCCACCCACTAAAATAGGATACAAACTCCGGTGATAGCATGACAGTAGTAAGTTGTCTTCAGACAACAGGGGTACCAAACAGTTATTCCCACTTGCTATCTCCCTCACCTTTTGTTCCTCACTTTATATTTGTATGCTACATGGCCCCTATTGTTACATTTAAAACGTATAACCCCTAATCCTGGCCATGTACATGAACTAATGGCTTCCCCTGTTACTGGTAGACTCTGTTGGAGGTGATTTAGGCTTACCACAATGGGTCCCCTTATATCCATGTGCAGCACTGGGTATTCCCTTCTTGTGCAGTGATACCTTGCTTGCTAATAAGAGATTCATTTTCTTCCCAGCTTATCTGCAGGGTTACACTCCTAGTCTTACAACCAGATTCTCATGTCCTCAGGTAAAATACTAAGGGCTTGTTCCCTCACCAAAAGGTCTGCCAGTCTTTTAAAAGTTGCGACCGGATGCCCACTCACCCACCTATGCTCTCAAAACTTTTTTCTGTAAGCCTCAGGTGTTAACTTTTAACAGTTCAATAAGCATTGTTTTACTCCATCATAGTTTAAACAATCAGTATCAGTCAATTTAGAAACAGCAATTACAACTTTACCAAGGAGTAAGGGGGTCAGGAACCTTCCCCAGAGCTCTTGGTCAACATTATACTGTTTACATACTCTTTCAAATATATGAAAAAACTATCAAAGTCATCCCCCTCTGCAAATTGTGTAAGAAATTTACTGATCCTTATTGCTTCTGTGGTCCAGTTATTCCCTTCCCAATTACCTCCATGACCCTGACAGAGTCAACATCTCCCTCTCATGTTATCGCTGCTTCTCTTTTTTTTCAGCCTCCAATCACCGCATTCTCTCATTTTCTCCAATTTCCAAATGCCAGAGTCTCTCTTCAGTCTCCAAAATGTTTGGCCTCCAGTTGACACTGCTTCTCCTTTTCTTAAGCCTCCAAGTGTTTGGCCTCCAGTTCAAGTCTCTAACTCTAAACAGATTTTCAAGTCCTCTGAGGAAAAGGTGAACTGTCCTGTTTCTGAAGACTGCACATCTCCAGCACCAGACTGGTGGTCCTCCTGGCCATTTGTCCACACTCCAGCTGTGATTAAGGCTGAAATCATTTCCTCTTTAGTCTGGTTAGCATGCACGAGTCCTTTGGCTTCATGCACCTTGGCCAAATGGTTCTTTGTCAGCTTACCATAATCCTCTGCTGACATCTTTGCCTGCTTTCCCTGACTAAACTAAACTAACAACAATGAATAAAACTGTTGTGAAAATGAAACTCTGAATGTTTACCTTGTGGCTGCTGAGTACACACACATCTTCAGTGACAACTGCCCACAGGCTGCTGAAGTTCAATTAATATCCCCCCACTCTGCCACCAATGTGCGACACCCTCTCTGCTACAGGACAGTGATCAAGGAGCCTCAATCTTCACCACTGACACTGGTGAGAGAGGGTTACTAAAAACAGGAATGGATTTACACAGTATTTTCAGATGCAGCTCTCTGCATCAAGAACAATGTCGCCCAAGAGCATACAAGGAACATGCACCAGACCTGGGAGGAGACTCTCTGTCTCTCAAGATCCCAAACAAGACTCACTTTGGAGAACTGTGTCCCATTTCCAAGTAGCTGACAAACCCACACCTGGGTATTTGATTTACACACACACACACACACACACACACACACACACACACACACACACACACAGACACAATTCTGGGAAAGGCCAACACAGATATACTAACTATACCCCTTCTGCCCAGACTATAAGGTAACCACACTACCATCAGTCAACCACTCAAGCTCTTACAAGGGTATCCAATTATACTGAGTAAAACAACACTAATATAAATGGTAGAGCGTAACCAAAGCAGCAAGGTTTTTCGGAGTGGCCAAGGTGTCACTAAAATAAGTACAAGTACTCTCAAGATGTTAAAAGTATTATCTAAAAGGCCAACCACAATGAAAGGTATAAAACTAATTATAAATAATAAAATAGAAAATATGAGAATACTAAATATCTAATTAGAATAAACACCAGCGTTTCAATAATTGCAGGAGAAATAAAAATAACACAGTTGGACAGATTCACACAGGTGCAGAAAAACAATACTTAACTAATCTCACCATATTTCTTGACTGTCTAAAAAATAACTGTTCCCTAGCTAACTTAATTAATACAGCAAGGCAAGGCAGTATGCTGAGATGCTTACTTCCACAAGGCAAGGTAATGAGTTTTTAACTGACTGAACTAACTGTCATAAATCTTTATATCAGGTTCCAAACAAAACAAAAACTGCTGAGAGCACTCCATCCTCTAAGTGCTAGTTATAGAATGATATCACATTTGATCACCTGATTCTGGTACAATGCACACTCAGAGTTTTGCTAAAATCTGCTGCAGTATCTGAAACCTATAGAACAATTTCAAAAACTTCTACTGTTCGCTTCCAGAATTCTTTGTTTAAACAAATACATTTAATCAGTTACAATAATACTGTTGGTACATTTTTAACACAAACATCTGTACAAGTCATTGCGATAATCAAAGGACACAAAAATATTTACAAACTCCAGCTAACTATGCTGGCATATGTTATACCATCCTATTCTCCCTGGCACAGATGGCAATACCTCACATCGCCACAAGTACTCTACCAAATGTGCTTATATTAGTAACTTAATCTAATGAACTGCAATAAAGATTTATTTTTTAATAAGAGCAGCATAACTGCTGAGGGTTATAGGATACGTTTGCAGAATAAATTGAAATTTTCATTTACCATGCTCCATTAAAAAAGTGAAATGCAAAGCTAATCATTTGATAATTTGAAAATGAACCACACAAATCCATTAAAGAATTAAGTTATGTGTAAATGTGCCCTTCAGAAATGACACACAAATAATAATAGCTGCCTTGTAAAGAGAAAATATCTATGTATGTATATAGTGGTTAAATGTGAATGTTGCCTTTAGTCTAACCTCTGAACAAATAACACAGGTAAGAAATAAATCTGCCACATATAACCCAGGTAACTGTACTGTAATCAAACACATAATATGAATCCTGTAGATAGTCTGCATACATGTGCCAAGCATTTAAAAGGAGTAATAGAGATGCATGCTTACCATGAACAAATTTTATATCCATGATTTTAATTTTTTGTAATATTTAGAATTTGAATGAAGTTGCAGATTCTGCTCTTCACTGGGTTTATGCAATACTTCATTAAACTTGTAGCAAATGTCATCCCATTTCTCCATTCCTTAACATTATTATGCTGAAGACAAATGATTTGCCTCAATTTGGAAAATCAGCTTTTGTCATTCAGTTGCACAGAGATGGTGATACATCACATTTGATTAATTATAGATGAATATTGCATTTCTCTGTCATGGAAAGTCAAGGAATCATTAGTTAAAACTTAATTAAAACAGTTTTTGTGACTAACAAGATTTATATTGAGGTTCATCCTGGCTTTTAGCCTCATCATTGGACATGTAAAGGTTTTGTTAATGTGGTTCATCACCATGCCGCTAGGCTTTTAACAATAAATATAAGGGTAAAACTTGTATTACTCATCTTTTTAAAAATGCATCATGCAGATCTTCATTAATATACACACACATACCATGGTGCTTTCATATAACTGAAAGAAGCGAGACAGCAGTCAATTTGTTTCATAGCTATACAATTACTAGAGCAAAATAGTGTCATTAAACACTGTGGAAAATATGTTATGAACCAGTGTCATTTTGTTTATGTGAGCACTACTTGAGAAGTTCTAATAAAACTAGAAGCTATTTATTCTGTTTTGTTTATACCTCTCAACTGTCCAGATTTTTTAAGCCATATTTTTGGTATGTTCCCTTTAAATCTGTGGCTTTCTACCAAATCGAGGACTGAGTTCACTAAATGTCATAGATTTGAGTTTTAGAATTTATACCCTTCAGAAAATGCACATAAATCCTGTTATTTGTGCAGCTTTAAGTTTATAAGAACACTATTTAAAATTGGACATTTTTGGGATTTTGCCCCCATTATTTTAGCCTATGTCCAGACTTCCTGCATGGCATTTAACTACAATTAAACTATTCCTGGTGCCAGAAAGTCTGCTCTTCAGATTTTCCCTTAGAACTAGCCGGTTTTCTAGTTTTAGCACTCAGAACTGTTTCTTTGTACTCAGCACTGTCCAAATCTTGTTGCAAGCACTAAATCAATTACTGCAGCACTCAACTTTCCTCACTTATCAAGAGGAAATCAATTCTTAGTACTTAAATTAATAAGCACTAACCAGGCATGTCTAAGGGTCAGCTCCCAGTGTTTTCTCCTGTCCACCTGATGAATCTGGGCATCTTGGGACAATGTAGCAATTGCCTCATGTACACAGACAACCCTCTCCTCCTACCACCCAACACTACAAACCTGTGAGAGATGCACTTATGCAGCCAAACTGGAAGCCAAGCTCTCTCCAGCCAAGACTGGACTAGACAGTCAAGAGGAGAAAGTAAACACCACGCCACACTCTACACATAGTCCATCAAAACCTGCAGCACCCAAACCCACACAACACATACCTACATTTGTGGAGGCTCTCAATAAAAATCTGCCCAAACAAGAGAGACCTCCAAAGCTGAAACGCAAGCAACCGCCACTCTCCAGCATTACCTGAATGACACATAACCCACAAAATCAGTATGCCTCTCACCCTCGGCCCATAAGGCAAAACAACATACCAAGCATACTAGTCATTGTTGACTCTATAGTCAGGCACACTGATGTCCCTCTCACCAGGCTAAACAAGGAGAATGTTACTGTCAGCTGCCTGTTGGATGCCAGGATCCACCATATAACACACGCACTCAGGTCACTCCACAACAAGTACAAATATGAATCTGTCATTGTCTATGTTGGAGTGAATGACCTGAGATGTACCTCCCTGGACTATGGAGGACCTCTCTGACCATGTGGCCCAGGCAGGTATGACACTAGCCCCGAGTAGCATCCTGCCATCACCCCGAATGATACCACAGTACAAGGACAAAATGATTGACTTCAACAATTGGCTAAGCTTCTGGTGTCATTCCAAGGGGATCCAGTATCTGTCTGCCTAGGACAATGTGATCGGCAGGCCACAATGCTTTGCCAGAGAGATTGCCTGCACTTGTCACCTCTGGGATTCCAGATACTGGCCAGTGGCCAAGGATCTTGCTTCCCCTATAGTGCCTTTTTAGGCAAGGCTCAAACATCAGAATGCACCACCATAGTCGATACAAACAAGCAAAATCTAAGGGTAATGCTACTCAATGCTGAAAGTCTAAACCTCAAAATGCACTCACTCGAAGCACTCCTTAAGATGGAGATAGACGTCTGTGCAGTGACAGAGACCTAGTTTAAGGCTCCAGATAGCACCCCTGCATTACCAGGCTACAATTCTTACCACACCTTTTGGCCACCTAACCTGGACCGAAACACTAAAGGAGGAGGCATGCCCATATTTATAAAGGATATCCACACCCCCAAGCTAGTTGCGCAACATAATGCATTGGAAATTATCCAAGTACAATTAACACTGGGCAAGACTGCAATTCAGGTTGTAGCTTGTTACAGATCCCCTGCCATGCCCCAGGATGCCCACTCCATGTTCCTCAATATACTGGATAATATAAAGGTGCAGCCCTATAGGCTAATAATGGGAAATTTCAATTACCCCGCCATCAACTGGGAAAACTACTCGTACTAACTCATCTGCCCAATGTTTTCTGGTATTCATCAGTTCCAACACCCTGGATCAGCTTGTCCATTCACCTACCAGGGGCAGCAACATCCTGGACCTGGTCATTACCAATATGGGCAACACATGCTCCATGCCAAAGGTCAGCTCCTCGGTGGTCAGGTCCGACCACAAGCCAATCACCCTAGACATCCATATCCCGCCCCCACCCCCATTAAGGAAACCACCGTAAAAAATTTCTCCAAAGTCAACTTCATGCTTCTTAAGTCAGACTTGGCCAACTTCACATCACCCACACAGATGGAAAATAGAGACATGACTGCTGAATCATATACAAAAGCACTGTATAAACATGAGTGCATGAACCATGCAATCTCCAACAGAACCAAGATGCTATTCTCCAAAAAAAGGAAGCCAATCTGGTGATCCCCTGCCATAAACAAACTCTACAACAAAAGGAAGAAACTGTTGCAAAAAAGAGTAAAATCCCATGATTGCAGGAACTCCCTGGTCAGCCTCAGCAAGAAGCTGAGATCCCTCATAAAATCCTCCAAAGCTAGTTACAAAAATAAAATCGCCATGGATTCTAAAGACAATCACAAAGCTTTCTACAGCTATGTCAAGAATCTCAATGGCAACACTCAGATCTGCTTGGAACTACAGCACAATGGCACTACATTTACCAACCCAACTGACATTGCCAACATCCTGGCAGACAGGTTCAGTGAAAATGTTAACCCCCTCACCCCCCAAAGGACCCAGCTCCATACCATTAGATTGCAAAGCTCCTGTAATCACGGATGCACAGGTAAAGACCTCTCTATCCAAAGCCAATAACACAGCATCCATGGGACTGGAAAACATCCCAGGCTGCGTTTTGCATGAACTACAGAATGAACTGGTACCCCACCTAAGTACCATGTTCAACCATAGCTTCACTTCAGGCTTTGTGCCTATGGAATGGTGCACAGCAATGGTTATCCCACTCCACAAAGGGTGTGCCACCACTGACCCTGGGAACTACCGCCGCATTAGCCTGATGAGCCTGGTCTGCAAGGCCATGGAACGCATCATCCTGGAGCTTATAAACAAAGACATAGGTAACCTCCAAACTCTGGACCCCACTCAGTTTGGGTCTGTAAAAGGTAGATCATACCTCCTAAACCTGACTGCCTTCTTCAAAGCAGTCACGCCGTAGACGAGGGTAAGGTGGTGCACACAGCCTATCATGACCTCACTAAGGCTTCCAACACCACCCCCCACTCTGGTATTATAGGCAAACTCACTGGACTAGGCATAAATCTATATGTCACAAGATGGGTGGCCAACTGGCTCACTGACAGAACCCACACAGTGAAAGTAGCAGACTCCAAATCCGACTTCAAACCAGTGACAAGTGGAGTACCACAGGGTTTGGTCCTGGGTCTTCTCCTGTTCAGCATCTACTTCTCTGAAGTCCAGGCTAATACAGCTGGTCTCTGGCTAACAAAATTCACAGATGACTACAAACTAGGAGCCATACTAGATTCACCTAAGGATGTGGACATTCTACAAAGACTGAGACTGATGCTTGGTGTCAAAGTCATGGCCTAAAGCTCAATGCCAAGAAGTGCATTGTCATCCCCTTTGGGAAAAACACCATACCCACGAACTACCTTTTACAAACCCACATAAGTGGTAACCTGCTAAACACTGAAAGTGTGATAAGAGACCTTGGGACACAGGTGGACAGTAGTCTCTCCTTTGATAATCACATCGCCACAGTAGTCAGGAAATCCTTCTACTTGGCACACCTCATCACAAAGGGGTTCTCCTCTAGAAAAAGAGAGGTCATTGATCCTCTCTACTCATCCCTCATCAGACCCATTATAGGAGTACAATGCCCCATTTAGCATGTACCTTGCAAGACATCTGCAACAACTATAAAGGCCACAGAAATATCTCACTAGGAGGATCACTGGCCATAAACAGATGCCATAAGCAGACCATCTAAAAAAACTCCAGCTCTACTTCGTCGCATATCGCTTACTCAGAGGCGAGCTCTTCCTAACATACAAAGCCATGTCTAACCCAGATCTGATGGACATGCTACACAAAGAAATCCCAATCTCTCGGAGCCGCATGGTCCAGGGACCTAAACCTTGTCACCACAATAAACAGAATATGCTGGAGGGATAGATTCCGGTCCCAGAGACTTCCCATGCTCTGGAACAGGCTACCCATTCATGTCAAGGAGAGCTGCTCATTAGCCATCTTTAAGAGAAATCTTGACAATTGGATGGGAAATAGGAAATTCACCCCAGGGATCACTGCTGTGGCGCTGCTCGACAGGGGCACAGGAAAATAATTATCTTGAGTGGCGAAAGCCAGGGAACCTCATTTGGCTAGGCTTATATAGGCCCTAGGGCCAATAGCCTAGTATATACCTATGAACCTAAGAGGTGGAGAGGTATTACAGTCAAAGCTATGGTTTTCCCAGTAATAACACACGACTGTGAGAGGCTGACAGTAAGTAAAGCTATGTACTGGGAAACAGTTACTTTTGAATGACTCAGAGAAAACATTACAGAATTTGGATTGCAGGACCATCAAATCAGTCATTACTTCAGGAAGTAAATACAGACTGTATAGGAAGGTATAGTAAAAGAAGCTCATGTATTTTGGTCACATAATATGAAGACAGGATTCCCTAGAGAAGACACTGTTGTCGTTAAACACTGAAGTGACTCCTGTCTGAAATACTAAACTTTAGAAGAAAAAAAAAAAAAAAAAAAAGTGTCTGCAACATGGTTACACCATTATCAATAGCCAGTTTTACTTCTGGTGTAAGAAAATTTAAACATTTCCAGCAAAAGACAAACATCTTGTTGAGTTTATCACCGGCCCATTATCTTTCCATAAATCAAAAATCAGTCTCTACAGTGTATGTAACAACCACTTCTGCAACAGTTTTACAGGTTTCACTTACCACCCTTTTGCATTAGGTTTCTCTCACTTTCTCCCTTTATCTTTTTTTTTTGATCTCCTTGGAACTTATAATAGCAGCCTGTCCCCCAGTGCACCATGTCCACTCTTGTGCTAGAAACTTGAACCCCAGTGCACCATGTCCATCCCTATGGAAGAAGCCTGATCCCCCGGTGCACCACATCCACCCTTATGGTAGCAGCCTGATCCCCAGTGCACCAAGTCCACCCTTATGGACGCACACTGCGGGTCAGATAACTATGTCAATATCAGGTTTACCAGTCATCTTCCTACCCACTCCACTACTCCAGTATTTTCTGTGGTGAGTCATGGATCTTAAGGGCATCAAAGGGGCTCAACTATCTGCATTTCTATCCGGGCTGGTCTTTTTATATACCCTATCCAATTTCCATACTCTGCCCCCCCCCCCCACACACAGCTTGTAGACCATCTCCAAGAACAGCTACCCTCTTTGCGCTACACCTCTGCTTAGGGAGAATAATCAGTGAGCATGCCCGTACTGAGCTGCCAATTGAACTTAGGTGGCTGGGAAGTAATCAAGGCTTATCCCTCTACACCACCAGAGCAGCTACTGCATGTTATGTAAAAAAAAAAAAGTTAAAGGGAGCATCACCCTATTAATTCCATACATTACATATCTTGCCACTTTTCCCCATTACTGACTTTTCTAACATTTCTCATTTGCTTAACCAATGGTTAACCATTTCCCACTACCTGCTTTCACTGGCACAGATTTTCATTAGCCCTAGTGTATGCTCCAGGTATTTCTGTTTCAGCCTACATTTTACTTATATTGTTTCCCATCTTTCTTACATTATTTTGCATTATGCTTCATCATTTTGATGTCCTGGTTGTTATATTCTTAGCTTCTTCCTCTTCCCTGTAATCTGACTCAGACTTTACTTCCAACTTCTTTGCTGCTGAACCCTTTACACCTTCATTTAAATGCATGAATAACTCTCACTCGATGACGAGACTTATCCTGCTGAACAGATCTTTTATGCCTCCTATGCTTCCCACGTCACCCAGTGTCCTGAGTCAACATTACCCTTTGCTGCTCCCTCAGTCAGCAAGTTGAACAGTTCAGATGGGTTCGAGCACCTTTAGCGATTCAGAGAATAAGACTTTGTTGCTCCCATTTGCCGTACTGTTAAGCCACTGACCTTCCTGAGCACTTCCTTTAGAATACCCTTTGCTTAGTTTTCTGTGCCAGCATAGACTGCTATAAGAGTACATCCACTGCCTTGCAACTTTCTCAGTCTATTATTTTTTATTGTTAGACTTGGGACCATTTCCACAACCATTGCACTCACCAGCTTACATTCACATCTTCCTCCTTTCATAATTGAATGTACAACAAGAGCTCTTGCCTTCCTCCAACTAATCCATTAGCTCTATGATCCAGACAGGCTACAAGTTCTTACTCCTCTGACTACCTTTTGCCACATAGTGCCCTTGCTGTCTTCTTGCTCCTTGGCCAAAACACCCTATCTATTCTCCTGTTCCTGGCTACTGAGACCATCTGTGTTTGCCTTCATCTTAATCCTTGTACCACAATTACACACTAAACAAAGACATAGTGCATAGAGATGTAAATGAATTAAACTGTACCTCCATGGACTATATGAAGATAGACATGATGGAGGCAGGTATTAACCTAGCATTCAGAAGCATTTTACCATCACTGAGAATTATGCCACAATACAAACAAAAGATTGACTTCTACAACTGGCAGAGTTTCTGTTGTCATTCACAGAGGGTTCAATATATATACTGGCTTTGGTGGGCATGGTAGGGAGTCCTAACTGCTTTGCCAGAGATGGACTGCACATATCTCTCCAAGGCTTTCGTATACCAACAAAGACCTTGTCCACCTACACAATTCTTTTTTTAGGCAAGTCAGCCTTCAAAAGCTTCCAACGTAAAAACATAATTCAGACAAGAAAGGCACTTCTGCTCAATGCTAGGAACCTTAAAGAAAAACAAAATCTCCTTATATGCACTCCTTACCCTTGAATGCATAGATATATGCATCCCCAACAAGATCTGGTTCAAGAACAATGAGAGCTGTCCATTAGTGCTAGGTTTTAATACATAGCCTAGTAAACACCTATGAACCTAATGGCCACAAGGGCCATTTTAAGCCAAGACATACATCCCAAATCTCTGTACCCTTAAGTGTAAGCAGGGGCTTGGGAGATTAAACATTTACAAGCAGGAGTCTGGGAGATGAACCATTTACAAGCTGTCTCCATTAGAGACATAAGTGCCACACTAGGGATAAATTTCCTGTTCCCTATCCATAGACTTGAATTGGGTTAGGGAGGATTCTGCTTCACATGGATGGGGAACAAAGATGGGGTAGTCTCTGGGATACATACTGTTTCTCCAGCAAGCTCTATTTATATCACAGGCAAGGTTTAAGTCTTTAGAATAGGTAATTCTGGTACTGTTTGTTTTGTGGATATGTAGGAGGTCCAGAGTGGGGTCTGACAATGCCTTGTATGCCAGGCATAGATCTCCCCTCAACAGCTGGTAGGGGATAGAATACAGGGATAGGGCCTTGAGGCAGTCTGTACAGGCTATGTTACTTAACAGGGATAGGGCCTTGAGGCAGTCTGTACAGGCTATGTTACTTAACAGGGATAGGGCCTTGAGGCAGTCTGTACAGGCTATGTTACTTAACAGGGATAGGGCCTTGAGGCAGTCTGTACAGGCTATGTTACTTAACAGGGATAGGGCCTTGAGGCAGTCTGTACAGGCTATGTTACTTATGCTCTGTATTCTTTCTTTTTTAATTTCTCCAAGTCTTTTGGGTTTCTAATCCCATGACTGAAATGGACCCCATTCCTATGTCAAAGTACGATTACAGTTCATGAAATTAGTATTGTTTCACTCTTTGATGTCAGCCAAAAGTGCTCTTTGCAGCACCCACAATGTGCCCAGTAAAGACACCTTCTGCAATTCGTATGGTGTTACATGAATTCTTTCCTCTACAATTGTTTGATATGCTTTGTTAGGTCCAGACCCATCACACTAAATAAAGGCACTAAAGGTTGTGGCCTCTGTATATTTCTTAAGTGAACAAAAGCAGTGATCTATATTTTGTGTTTATTAAAGTTCAATAAATTCTAGTTTTACTATAGATCCACCTGAGCCAGCTTTTGTTTGGACTTTGTGCATAGTCTTTATGTTTTGTTTGGTGTACATTTGTAAAAAAAAAAAAAAAATTCCTCTTTAGACTTCTTAGATGGGACAGTGCCCTGGTGTTCTTCTATGTTCAACTTATTAACAAAACCCCTCATCATATAATAACCAACCACATGACCCCCATACCTACAAGTATTGAGCCTCTATGCATTCAGCCAAGCCCCATTCTGTTAGGGGACTTAAAATAGTTAATCCTGCTGAAACTGTGCTTAGTCACAGCTTCCATAAAATTAGAATAAGGACAGTGACTATAAACACTGCCATTAATCTCACTTCAGGCATCTCAAAAGCAGAACATTCCATCTATGGAAGCAGAAAGTTCGGGAGTTATAATACAGTTAGTGTAAATGACATTCTTTGCTATATGAAATTTTGCTTTTTGTTTAGGAAAATGTAGGTGAACACCACCAGTGATTGGGCATTGTCATATCAGACAGTCTGCAGTATAAATAACTATATTTGGAGGGTTTCACTGAATAAACTTATTAACTAGCTTTTTAAGAAAAACTATGTGGTCACATCCCAGAAGAACAACCTATGACCATAAAATCACTTTTGAATGAGAACATTCCTCTAATAATTGCATCAAAATTTCCAGGAGACATACAATAAAGGCTATAGAAAAACTTATGAGAATAGTGGAAATTTTGAAAAATATTAAGAAGCAAATTACAAAAAATAAACTAACATTTATCAGTTGGGAACTTATGATTACTCTATACTGTATGGATTACTTGTAAGCAAAATTAATCATGGTACTTTGCTTGAGTTATGTTTAAATTAATTTTTTTCTTATTTAAATTCCATATCTTACTTGTGAAATTTATTTCATGCAACTATTAGGTTTTTCATTAAAATTGTCTTTTTACCACCTTATATTCAAAATGTGCCTATTTTTCCTCTCTCTAGAATGGCACTGCATTTTGAGACATTAATTTATTTCTTTATATACTTCAGTAAATCCTTAAATACTTTAATTTCTCTACCTCCCTCAAGAGTACATACATTCAACTATTTAAACATCCCTTCATGTACCTTATGGTAGTAGTGTAGCTAGAGAGGTGTTAAGGGGGCAGATGCCCAGGGTGCAAAATGGTGGTGGGGGGTGCAATTGGTCAATCCCAATCTTCCTTCAGTGTATATCTGTATTTAGAAATAAAGACTGGTATTGCATTTGCAGTCAACACTGAGTTCTGCAGCTTTGCATGTGTGGCATAAACTGTAGCAACTGCTTGCTGTACATGTAATAAGCAGTTTGCCGCATAAAAGAATTTTCTTTTGCTGTTCATATTCAGAAAAGAGATGGGGAGGGCATAAGATCAGGTGCTGGCACTGGGTGCAAAAACAGCGTCACCTCTGTCTTTTGGTACAGACCCCCTTACGTGTGCTTCTGTACAGTTGCTATACCGCTCTGCAGAAAGTAAGCTCTCAAGAACTATACATGGTTCCCAAATATAGTTTGAGCTGTTGCCTATGCAGCAGGAAAATGTTAATTTGGCTAATTTTCTTGCATCTCCGTATCCATCCATCCCTATATAAGAAATTCTAATATTGATGCTATTTTTATAAAAATTCAGTTGAACACAAGCAGTTCTATTTCATTTTCCTTTTTTGTCTGCATCTCACAAACTATGGCACCATGTTGATATTTGCACTGAATCTTCATCGGTAACAATTCTTCCAGCCTAGCCAGACCTCTCCTCCTTAACTATTATTTCCCAATCTTCTAAATGACTCATTTTGTAGTACTTTATGACAACAGGAAAAATATTTTCAATTGCTCTGGAATACCATTTACACATACATTGTAAAAGCACAGACCAAGTTATAAACTTATAATGCTTATTTCTTCACTGCGGCCACAGTTTACAAGTACTTTGTTTGCTTTTATGGCCAAACAGTTCTTGGACCAGAATTCTACCCTATGGTCCGTGTCAAGGTTAATCACTTTTTATAATAATATTTTATATGGGGTAATGTCACATCTTGTAAAGGGGAATCAATGGTCAAAGCATGCTATGCTTTATGACTTTGATCACCCAGCCACGGAAATGGTTTTATTCACCAGCCAAGGAAATCTGTCTCATTCACCAGACAAGAACAAAGTAGGCTAACAAAAAGAAAACACACCATATATATGGAAAGTACAGAACATAGTGTCAGACAGGAGCAATGAAGGAGGATGGAGAAAACAATGATTAAATATAAACAGAATTGCTTAGAATTATAAACAATTCTTTATCAGAGACAGACAGAAAGTAAGCATGCTTGTAGAGGTACTACATTTTGACAAAGTGCTAGGAAAAGTTACAGACATAGAAGGAACAATTTCTCAGATGCTGAAGTAGCCGATTGTAAAGTTAATAATTTGAAGACAAAAAACCAAGAAAATAACACAAGATAAGGAGTGAACCATATAATGGTAATTGACCTGTGAAGCAAATTTATACTTCTGCTTAAAATAAGTACTTTATGATGCCCGATTGACAAATATACTGTTGCACTGTATCAGCATCTGCAGTCTTCAGTCCGATTCCCTTTATCTGCTTCCTTATTATGGCTATACCAGGCAGATGCAAGGTACTGTTTCTTCCTCACTGACATTTAAAGTCACAATACTACAAGGAACTTGCCACCTTGAATGCTTTATTTGAAAACATTTACTTTGTCTTGATAGAAATTTCACCTTTTTAAGCAGACTAGCAACTGACAAAAGCAAAGCATAATGTAGGTCAGGACACAGATGTATTGAACATCTGTAAGTGATCAAAGCACATTTGCAGATAAGAAAGTGATATACAGTCATTAAAAATGGCAGACACCTTCTGGAACATGTCAGTCTATGTATTCTCGGTTGCATACTGCTTACTTAGAAATATAACCTCATTATTACGCTCTCTGTATGTAGCAAGGAAATCCATTCTTCAGGCTTATTGTTAGACTGCACCTTTTGAATATTTCACCAAACATCTCTCATTTCTACTCTGACTCTAATGCAATTAGCTGTGATTGCGCAGTTTTACAATAAGTAGAACAGTTATGAGGGAAAGTTAAAATAAAAAAAATCTTTCTGCTGATGAAGTGAAGGCTATACTACATTTCCAGTTATATATTACCCGACTGCAGTATCCATTAATACCTGCCAGCTGATGAAATAAATATCCACAAGCACACTTTCTCACCAATGAAAGCATGTTACAAGACCGATGCCTACTTTTCCATATAGGACACGCACAGCAAGACACGGTCATCATGCCTTAACATAACACAGCAAATGGTCTAACAGTAATAAGTCGGTCATTTTCATTATTTTACTCAATCACAGCAAAAACTGGACTTCCCCAATACAGCACTAGTATGTGCGTGTTTTTGTGTGTGTCACAAGTATGTCAGATGTTGGTAATCTGACTTGCCTTTCCTCACTAAGTCACAACAAGTGACTACACCAAGAATTTATGTAGGTACTGGTAAGGCAATGAACTGTGCAACATACTGACAAGCTCTGGATTGCTAGCCTACTAGCCCATTAGAGAAGCAGGGGTGTTTTAGTGATCTAGAAACAGGTGCACTAAGTTCTTTACTTTCTCTCACAGCAAACAAAGTGAGAGAGCAAGGATGAGCATATTGAACCAATCATACTGGCAATGCTTTATGATGTAATCCCACTTGAAAACCATGGCAACGTAAGCCATACAACTTGAGAAGAGAATGGTGCACACTTCTTAATTAATATTATATGTATTGTAGTGCATATTTATATAAAAAATAGATAACCAATGAGAAAGGACCGGCTTGGCATGGATGAACTATGTGTTGTAATATTGTGTACCTAAGTTGTAAAGTTTTCAAGATATAAACATTTATTTGTGAAAATGTTGAGAAAAGTAAATGCTCGTGGAGTTTTTTGAATAATATAATAAATACAATACAATACTGAACTGCTATAAAGACTTTGGCTACGATTCAGAAACAGGCTTTCCGATGCTGTAGTTAATTTTACACAAACAGAGGTTATACACAGTGTGGTGGCAATTCAGAGACACTGAGTGGGAATGTGGGACTCAAAATTCTGTGGCCACTGTAATATGCAAATGATGGTACAATGACATGGTGAATAGCAATAGTACTGAAATGAAGGTGACTGTGAATGCAAATGAGGGTAAACAATATGGTGGTGTGATTTAGAAATGCATATTATTTTGTATTGAGAAACACTAACTCCAGTGTTATTGACCAAAGCTAAAATACAGAGTTTTGGGGGGTATGCACAATGAAAATATATAGAGTCAGTCCCTGGTGCACTAATAAACCTGTATATACAAGAACATTTTATTGTCATGGGTAATCTTGGTGCTGTTTGTCACCATTCTTTGCAATACAGTGTCATTCATCCACAATATCATGCTCTCAATGGCAGTAATTGTGGACTGCTTGTGCATGGACAGAATAACCAAACAGGAGCCGTTTGAGATGGGTCATCCCTGTATGCAGGCACATTAGTTGGGTGAAGTACATATCCCCGTGGGCACACAGGTAAGTTGTGGCTCTGAGAATCCCAGCTAAAAGGAAGCTTCAGTGACTAACAGGGGGCATGAAGGTGCATCCCAAGCATCTGTCTCAAGGACACTACACTAGTTCCCTTTTGCCATGCTACACTCTTCTGGGAAGCATATGTGGTTTTCATGTATTGGAAAGAGGACAGCTAACACAATGGACTTTTTATGGCATAACTCATTTACCTTGAGGTACCAGGGGCCACAGACAGCACCCACATTGCAATAAAGGCCAAGCTTGGGGAGCACGGAAGATAGATTATTACCCATAAGGGGTTTCACTCTTTCAATGCACAAGGTATAATATCCAATTTGTCTGCAGGCCACCCCAGGAGTGCCCCTAACTCCCCTATATGACACATATGCAATCTATAGCAATTGTTTGTTGGGAGCAATTTTACCCGGACATCATATTGATATCAGACAGGCCCTGGAGCCTTGATTAATGATGCTTATTAGAAATCCCCAGACCACAGCAAAGAGTGGCTACAATTTCTTGTCAGAGACCCATACTATTACCAAATTTGTATTTGGCTTGCTGAAGGCACTCTGTGTCCATAGCTTCATAGGTGTGTACTAAGCTAACAACCACTAGGGCTGTTAAAAGCCCAGCTGTGCAACTCAAACATGACCCACAAATTTGATTTATATAGGCGATGATTTACTGACTGCTTATGTCCATCAGAGACATAGGTGCAAGACTAGGGTGAATTTCCAATTAGCTATCCATTGGTCCAAGTTGCACTTAAAAAAGGATGGGGGAACTGTTTCACAAGGATGGGGGAACTGTTTCACAAGGATGGGGTGCCTGTTCCAGAGAATGGGAATTCTGTGAGAAACATATGTCTCTCAAATGTGTCCTATTTATGCCACACATATAATTTATGTCTTTAATCTTGTAGTTCTGATGCTGTTTGTTTTGTGGATATGCAAAAGGTTCAGAAAAGATGCCTTGTATGTCCGTCAAAGATCTGTACAATATAGAGTAAAGAGACAAGGCTTTGAATCAATCAGTGTAGGACACTGAGTTTACTCCCTGTATTCTTTTTTGTAAGGAACCTTTGTGGACATTCCAGATGCTGCATGTGTCTGGTTAAGTACATACCGAAGGGGGCATTATACTGTATGATGGGTCTGATTAGAGCTGAGTATAGTGGTACGATGACCTCTCTGGACCTTGATGCCATGCCCTTGCTTACAAGTTGAGCAACACAGAAGGATTTTCTTACTATCTTGGACATATCTTGGTGAAAGGATAGGTTACTATTTGAGTTCCCAGATCCCCGACTAGTGAATCAACTTTTAGTTATGTTTTTTTTTGTTGATGTAGCTACCTGGGGTGGCCGACCTTCCAAAAGGTACTGCAATGCATTTCCTGCTATGCAATGCATTTCCTGCTATAAAGTTTTAAGCCATGGCTTTGGCACCAGATGTGTGTCTATGTTAGGCCTTCCTGAATGGTGTTTGCATCTTGGGGGGGGGGGGGGGGTTCAATGACTGGTTAACAAAGTTTGCAGATGACTGCAAACTGGGAGCAGACACCTTTGATATTGGCATCAACTTCTTTGATGTCAAAGCCAAAGAGGAGTGGGCATAACAGAAAACCCTCTGGGACTCCACTACTGACTGGACTCTGTGGAGGTGGCCTTACTAATTCTAACCTCCTGGGTCATGTCAGTGAGCCAGCTAGCTATCCAGTGTGTTATAAAGATGTTTATAACTAGTTCTGTAAGTTTATTGACAATGCCCGAGTGGGATTTAGTATCAAACACTTCAACCGGATTTAGGTAGGCAGTATGCACAGATTTCCCCTCAGCCATTGATTATAATCTTTTCAAAGATGTTCCCCATATTCATTAATCATGACCTTCCTTTGACAAAACCGAACTGGGATGGATCCAGTGTCTGGAGGTATCCTATGTCCTTGTTGCTAATTTCCATGGTAATTCTTTCCATGACTTTGCAAATAAGATTAGTCAGACTAATGGGTCTGTAATTTCCTTGATCTGATGAAGGTCCTCCCTTATGAAGGGAGTAACTGTTGCAGTTCTCCATTCACATGGTGCAAAGCCAGTTTTAAGACTATAGCTAAATAGTGACTCCAGGTGTCCTGATAAGTCATATTTTAGACTGTTCAGGTGGCATCCTGTGGGGTTATTGGGACCCAGTGAGGCAGTGTTCTTGTCTTTAGCAAGAATACTGACAGTACATATTCCCTAGTTATAGTTGGAGGGGTTATGTTTGAGGGTATTTTTTTGGGGGGGTAAAGTTGAAACTAAATTTGTCCACTACCTGGTACTTCTTGTCCATGGCTGTCATCCTGAGATTATGGGTTGGGCTGCACAGGCCCAGGTGGGTTGCCCAACATTTGGCTGCACCGTTCGCTGGTGGCCCATCATCCAACTCCATAAGTCCTGTTCTATCCATTGACATTTATGTCATTAGTGACATCCTACTAGGCATGGTCACACAAGGGCCAAAAAGATTAATTGCTAATCTGCTGACCATGGAGACAGACTGCCTTGTAGCAGCTTGTCATTGTCCGCATGGGAAAACGTCCATTTCCTGCGAGACATACATTTTATCATATTTATCTGAAATGGAAAGGAAATACATCTATGAGAAATTCTCTAGTCCTACATGGCAACATCTCTGCACAACTACAAAGTATAGGGGAAAGGTTTGGCAAGAACCATACAACAATGAAATAAGTATGAGTGAGAAAGTATGCTGTATGCACTATGCTGCACACATCACCATATACCTTAGAAAATGACACAGGGAGCAAACATGCCATTGTATGACATCACTGCTTGTATCTGCAGGTGCGTAGGTCCTGAAGTCTGACATAGCTCCCCAAATTGTACACAGATGTTCCTTTAATGGTAAATGCAGCGATCATACCAGCCCCAGCCCTCCCAAAAATACAAGCAGACATGAAGTCCCATAGTGCCAGCATATAGTGTCCTATCATAGTATTCCACAACTGAGGAGCATAACCGTTATCCAGGCAGTGAAAGAATAAACCCTAGAGTCATATGTCAGTTAACCAAAATGGGCATTTGAATGGTGGTATTTTCTTGTATCCATACAGTAAAGCACAGAAAAACATTGTGTACTCTCCCCAAGCCCACAACAAATTCAGTAATACCACAGATGACTGAACATACCAGAATATGGTGGTTTGGGTAGGGGATGTAGGTCCTGTAGGGGCAAACCATAACCATTTGGGTCCTGCATGTCAACTGCTTAAAGCTCCACAGTGTACATCATTTCTCTCTCTGAACCTTCTGCTTTCCACCCACCCCACTGGGAAAAAAAATACAGTCCACATTATGGACCAGTTGGACGGAAATGCATGAACCCCTGGATATAATGGCATTTGGCATGGGTTAAGTGTCCCACTTTTTAATACCAACACACAGTACACTTCCCTCCATACCCAAAAACATAAATCTGTACAACAGTAATGTCCGTTGCAATGTACACTCAAATACCATATCATTAAACACTGAACAGTCTAAGCTTGGTCTACAGGCAAGCATGGCCTCTACACAGACACGCATGCACACCCTAATCAAATGCATTGGATGTTAGCCTGCCACCCCATAGTCACCAGCATTTGCCCTGCCATGGAAGAAGACAGCCAAGGTAACAATCTACAGCACAGTGTCAGCAACGTTTATGCTGCTGTTTACAGATATTAATACTAATGCATACGGTCAATGAAATCTTAAGGCACTACAGAGGCATGAATAACATGTGATGGCATTTCAAACAGACTTACCTTTCAAAAACAAATGTTACTGTTTGAGCTTCTCCTTTCCAGTGCTTAGAGCAGAATCAGCAGATCCATTTATTGCTGCATAGTAATTTTCCAAAGTACAGTGAGGCTCATAGTGAACATAGCAGCTTACATAGCACAATTTAAAGCTTCTAGCATGGCAGTCACGCTAAACAAGCTAATAAATATGTCTGAATCACTTGTTTTCCTCACTGTGGCAATGACCAATGGCACACAGTGCCCTACCCACCTACATGCACTCATGAAAATCTGTGAAGCACACCAAGACAGAACAATGACTCCTGTGAGGAAATGGGGAAATCTAGTTTTATCTGTAGCCTATAGTGGCACTAAGCAGTAAAACTGCTGTCACAATAAGGCATGAGGAAGCTAGTAGGTAGTTTCCATGCCAGCATTCACACCCAACAACCTCCACTATGTCTTGCCATCTATTTCAGCTGTAAGGATGGTGGCATTCCATCCGCCCATTTTTTGTACCACAGGCAGACAAAACTCAACATGCATTACTATGGGAGGCTTACCATAGTTCTCTAGAATGTGACATGGTCAATGGTCAATGGCCACTGGGGTTTCTGAGATGCAGCAAGCAAAGTCAAATCTTCCTATACCTCGTGCATAGATACCATAGGGAGCACCCAAATGAAGACTCCTATGTAGGTCCTCATTATAAAGGGGATGCCAGTCATCCTTGCTAGGGTGGTGTCTGATGACACCAGCATATCCTGCTCTATGGAGCAGTGTCACCACCATGGTTACTCTCAGGATATCACCAAGAGAATGCACTTGATTCAAATTCCAACTCATTACCACCATAAATGATGAAAGTGGCAAAGCAGAGGAATATTGCAAGGTTGCATGCATAGCTATAAGCACTAGTTTTGGACGTACTGAGTTTCAATGTATTATGATGTACAAACACTTTCTAAAAGTAGTACATATTCAGCATGTATTCTTGAGGGAAGGGGAGGGTAGTTGGGAGTTGAATGCATAGTAATAAGATAACCAACTTCCAATTAAATTTCCAAGGAACAGTTGCAAATGTACACAAAACTTTCTTTGCTACTTCATACTCCAAAAAGTATAATGAAAATAAGGACCAAAATACCCTTCTGGGTATGTTCCGACAGACAAACCAATCAAGGATAGGAAAGGAGGTGCTTCTGTAAGAATGAAGATATCTATTTAACATTTGTTGACAGGGAAAGTTCCACTAGGACAGAGCCTATTTTCAGCAGAGGTCTGGGGAGAAATGCTCCAGACGCATGACTTTGGAATAAGGGAGGAAACTGGAGCACCCAGAGGAAACCTATGCAAATGCAGGGAGGGCATGCAGACTCCACACAGAAGGCACCCCAGCTGAGAATCGAACCGGAGAAACACTTGCTGTTAGGTGATGATGGTTACCGCTGCATCACTGTCTTGACCATTGATAAACATGCTTCGGTCTAGCGTGTCAAATGTGGCAGAGAGCTCAAGCAGGACTAGAGAGGAGTAAAACAGTTAAGCAATGACTAAATGAGATCATTAAATACCCTGATGAGTACAGTGGCATAAGCAATAAATGGACTAGGATGAGTCTATGAGCTCATGAACCATTAGATGGCATTTTTGCTTATTGTGCATAAACAACTCTCTCAGTAACTTTGCCCAGGAAAGGAAAGTTAAGATATGGTGAAATTTTAAGGCTATTGAGGTCCAGAGGTGGTATCGTGGGACCAACTAAGACCTCCCTTAAAAGTTGAAGAAATATTCTGTCAGAAAGAAGTCCAAAAGCTGAGACAATACAAGGTTCACAGCATCATAAAAGCAATAGTAAATTTAGTTGGACATGGATCCTATCCATCAATTTTATAGGTGCACTCATGAAATCACAGACATTAGCTCAGTGTAACTATACATGTGCAACTTGATCCAATAGCTAGAAAAAAAAAAGTCTGGCAACACCAGTTAATACACTATTTATAGAGTCAACCAGTGAATGTGCTTATCTAACGGGAACATATGAGACAAGTGATCATGGGGAACCAGATGATGGCCAGCCATATACACCTTTAAGCAAGTGACAATGATGTCACTGAAGAGCTGAGCAACCCCCTCATATAGGGGATATTTACAATCTGTACTGCTAGCATGGCAGGTAAGCTGTGCAGCCTATCTAGTGACAGCAAAGGGCATAACCGGTCACTGATGAGATCACAGAGGACATAAAAGCTGTCTTCTGATAGATCTCAATCTCACAATGTGCACAGTACCTATCTTGTTCATTTCTCACTCTGAAGTCACACACCTTGCAGTTTTCCAAACTTCCTTCCCATCTGAAGAAACAAAGATTACATCCAAGCCATCACCAATGCACACAAAGGGTCTGTACCCAGAAGTGACCACAAAGGCCCACTTAGGACATCTTTCCCTCTATGGAGGCTAATCTAGGCAAGTTGGAAACCCCAACAGAGCATCTCTAATGTAAAGATAAAATATAGTAAAATAAATCATAAAAGAAAGCCAACTGCAAAAAAACAATGAAGTAATACCGAATTTAAACAATTAGAAAGCAAAAAAGTCCTTGACTAAAACAAAATAAAAGACACTGGCTAGGAAACAAAAGGTTAAATCAGGTAAAGTATAAAAATAAGGCAACATACAAAAGTGAGAATTCAGCAATACACTAAAAAGCTAAGACTCTCCATAAAGTCAAACGTGCTATCTTATGACTTCCAAAATCAAACAGGAATAATTTCAGCCATATATGAAGCAATCTGAAGAATGAGATCAAATAATGGCATACATATAACAGGACAAAATTACAAGAAATAGTAAAATAAAATATGGGGAAAGTAATAATGTGATGTATGGATTCTTTCTGAAATTCTAAAAAAAAATATTTTTTATAAACAGTGGAAGTGCAAATATGGACTACAAGGATATATCTATGTTTACAGTATTTTGCAGTATCCCCCTAGTATGAGGTACAGCTAGCTTTGAGTTAGTATTTCCAGACTGTAACCATAACTTTGAGATCACACTTGTTTATTCACTGACAGCATGCAGACACCAGCAGTGGTTAAACTACAAACTCCCCCCTCATATACATTCATATATATTAACGATAAGCACGGCATCGATAATGAACTTGCTACTTCATGCAATCAGGGAATGAAATTCTTAGGACTGTAACAAGGACAAACAGGCATCATTCTTCATAGCAGGAATCTCCACAGAAAAGCTTTAATATTTTATCAGTAAACTTGAAAATTCACTTTTTTGTGCAGTTTTTGCTTCCTACTTCTCAGACCTGCAGTTTTGGGTCTTATTCTTGTGATATGAAGTCAGATTTTCTAGGTAATCAAATGTCAATAAATAAATAAATATATAATAAAATATCCTCAGAAACCAACCATGTGATGTTATACAAATCAAGCAAATGACACACCCAGTAAAGTATCTCAGTTGAAGGTGGTTGCAGTTTTCAAGGTCCAGTAATTCAATCAGCAGTAAAATCAAAACTAGATACCAGGCACTGGACATTTGTAGAGTATCAGTGCATGTGAGACAGTTATCTTATCCAGGGGATGCTCAAATTGGCCCACAGTCCACTCAGGATATCCAGGATGCAAAGAATAATGTAGAGAATAGAAAAAGTTTCAGGATGGATACGGGAATATAGGCACGTATGCATGTATGTTGAACTGGAATGTCCAGCTAGGAAACACATTTTTTGGTACAGAGCTGGGTAGAAAAGCTCCAAAGCTATAAATGAAACCAATATCTGAGGTACATGTCAAACATGTATGAAGTACAATAGCTATGGAATCTAAAATGGTGCAACCAGTTTAAATGGTCTCCTCAAAGATAAAGCTGAATATATATAAACTAGTCAGTTATACCCAAATACAACACAAGCTCACAGATAAAAAGGGGTGGCATATGACCAATACAGTTGAAGTGAAATGTAGAAAAGATGCAAGATGGGGAATTAGGAAATTAAGGTCCAGCCTACAATTCTCCCCTCCAGTGCCAGTATACTTCTAAGACAAAAATCTGGATAAGACAAAAATAATGGGGAGACAAAGCCTCACAAATAGAGACAAATTTTAAATATTGCTCTTATAAACTTAAAATGTATCTAGAATACAAGATCTTGTGTTACCATACATTTCCAGGAGGATATGAATTCTGAAACTCAAATGCCGGTCATTATTTGGTGAATCCAAGCCTCACTGATTTGCCACAAAAATCCAGAGAAACAGGCCAAAAATATGAGTCAAAAACTGGACATTCTGTGAAAATCTTAACATTTGAGAGGTATGATTACCAGATGAAACCACAGGAATAGCAGTAGAGAGGCATTGAGAACACAGGAGGTGAGCCACTGGGAATGGAGTGGTACTTCCTTAAAGGGGAAAACAGACAGGATAAGCCAACAAGTCTGAAGTCCATAAGTCCCACACATATAAAATGATGCTCAAAACACTAAGTAAAAGTACCATTTAGTAAAATCAGCAATAGGAAACAGGATGGCCTGTAGTGGTAAGATATGGTGCACAGCTGTTTGTGTAAAAAACATGCCCAACGTTAAATTGAAGTGAAGCAGATTATAAAGAGAAAAAGAAATTCATAAACACTTAGGCCAGACAAGTAATAGATGGCCTGATTCCACCATCCATCATCTTGCCCCTGTGTTTGAAACGGATATTGGAAGAATCAGTTCACTCCAACAGTTAAAGAACTAAACTGATGGAAGTGATGTCTGCCCCAGAGTGAATGAGGTACACATGATCTAATCCCTAACTATAAAAACAAAACCGTCTCCAAAGAAGAAGCAACTAGATAACATAAGTGTTAATTTTTTTAGGTGACATTACATCTAAATAAGCAACATAATAGGAGCACAGTTATAGTTACTGAAGCAAAGGGAAAATAAGTTGTTTCATCGTTCTGTGGATAAACAATCTATCTTACACTAATATTTCTACACCTTAGAACAGATGTTAGCATTTGCATGTGTATGCAGTTACTAATAGCTTGTTCATCTTGTATTCTGACAAATTTTAGGATTGCATTGGAGAGCAATCATAGTAAATACTGAATCCACATGACAAGCTGCTTGTTAGCTCTTAAGGAGAAAAAAGTCTAAAACTGGTATCAATGAATATGGTGGCTGAAGTGTGTTAGCAGCCTAGCAGGAGATAAACAAACTGCCAGACTATTCAAACACAAGAAAACCATTTGATTTACCATGGAAATAAAGTACCTAAAACAATGTGAAGAAGCCTGACATGATTGGAAAGGCAACCTAATCTCAAACACCTCTGAAAGTTTACACATGCAGGAAAATGGCTAAACAAACACTGGAATGTCACAATGCCAAACTACACACATTAAAACAGTTCTGCCTTTTTCATTCTCCCAAACATTTCTGGCCTGAAGTTAACTTCCTCCAGGTCATAAAAATATACATGCTGACAAAGAATAATATTCAATACTCCCAGAGGACTCTCCACCTGTGACTTGTGTCAGCAATGTAACAAACTCCTGTCTCATCTACCATACACACTTTCCCAACAATACCATCTCCATACCTGCTTCCCTTCCATTTTACAATAACTAGAACCGAAGGCACTCCTTATCTGCTGGAGCAATATCCTTTACATGCACTGGAACATATAATCTCTGCTCCTGGTTCATATAAGCACTGCAGACTGCACATTTACAACTTCTGCATCACCCCAAGCAATGCCAAACATATAAATCCACTTTAGTCTAACTACTTCCAAAACAAAAACAAACCATCCAAGGCATCTCATATGTCTTCCCTTTCACCATCTTACCAACCTCAAAGATAAAATACTTGAAAAATAGTCTAGAGTCAACTCTCTTCAAACTCACAGTATGACTTTGTTTTTAAAATAAGATGGATTCTGGCCAGGTAGGAGCATAATAACTGCATTTCAGTTTCTTACAGATGACGTCTTACATAATGTGGACAAGGAACACTTAATTAGAACCTTATCTGTGGATCTAACCAGAGGCTTTGATGTAAATGATTATTCCAATCTTCTTAAATCATATGCTAGAAACTGGAATTAGCCCAACTGCCTCAGAATAGTTCCAAAATTCCCTCAAGAGCATATCCTTTATGGTTAAGATAAGCTCTTCAATTGCCACAGAAGCACCAGTTAGACAGTCCCACAGGGTTCCATCCTTGCCCCACTGCACTTCTCCATTTTCATCCTATATGACCTGCATAGTCCCCCTCCTCCCATCATTTATAGCAATGGAACAATTCTATACATAACTTATTTTTATTTCAGAGAATTTTGTCTAAGTTACAATAGTAGGATTACTTTTGCCAGAAAATACAAGACAAACCTTTTTCAAACATATGCAAAACATTTATATATTGACAGAAGATATCGTGTGACTTCAATATTTTACATGCTCATGTTTAAGAAATGAGATCTCAGATGGTCATACTTTAACCATTAGATTGTATATCAAGTCTTGATCATACAGTATATGGAAAAATGTAGACATCTAATAAAAATTCTTGATTCATAATTCTTGAGAAAATGTACAATACAAGCCATTTACTTAAAATGTACTAAGCAATCATTTCTGCAGTATAATTTCTATGCAAATGCTATAAAAGGGATTTGTAGTTCTGAAACATTTTATGGAAATTTCCTGAAAAAATATGAAACACTTCTATAAATGGAAAACTACTTACTCCTAAGTGATACACTGACAAGTTTCCAACCCATACCAAACCCAGTTATTGCCAGTGAACATGAGGAAAGTATACCACTACACTATAATCAGTATGTAAGCAGCTGCAGCTGTAGCCCATAGGAACAAGTGCAGGGCAAACCCCAGAAACAAACCCACATGGTGGAATCATAATATTAACAAGCTTTATAATAAAAGGAAAATCATTTTTGACCAAAGTAATTAGAATAATTCCCAGAATGTTAGAGCTGTTACTAAAATAAGCAAACTAACAGTCCAACTAAGACAAATTTGGGGCTAAAATAACTACCCAAGCTAAAAACAATCACAGGACAATTTTAATTGCATTCATAATCTCAAAAGCACAAGGCAGCAATGCACTGATCTGATTATGAATGATGTTATCTACAAAGAGGCTGAAAATGCAGCAAAGCTACTGGCTGATAGATTTAGCAGTAACTATACTCCTGTTTCCTGTCTGTTCAAGACATACCTGAAACTGGCCCACCTCCAACTATCACGTAACACAAAGTCCTAACTGTGCTATCAAAAGCTAAAAATACTGCATCAGTGGGTACTGATAAGATCTCTGGATGCATCTTAAATAGCATGAAGCATGATTTAGCCACACCCCTAACACTGTTCAATCTCAGCCGCAATACAGGTTTTGCAAAAAGCGAATGGTGAACAGTTGCAGTAATTCCCCTGCATAAGGGAGGACCTTCTATAGATTCAGGCAATTAAAGACCCAAAAGTCTGACCAGCCTCATAGGCAAAGCCATGTAAAAACTCATCATGGAACTAATTAATCAGAACATAGGGAACCTCCAAACGCTAGACCCACTGGGGTCCCTCCTCTTAAGATCCATCAGAGAGAGGAAAAATTGAGGTCCGCTAGATCAGGATGTTACCTGCATTTCACATCACCATCCTCTTTTGTGTCTATCTGCCATCTGAATATCTTGTACTGCCCTAGTATCAGCCCATCATAGTGCTCCAGTTTGTCTTTTATGTTTCAGGTCCTTAACTGCTCCCTAATCCTCTGTCCTGCACCCGGTTTCCTTACTCTCTCAAAATTCTCTCCCAAATTAACAACTGAAAACATCAGGGGGTCAGTCGCCCATAAACAGTGCCCTCCTCTCCCTCCTCCTTCAGAACAACCCTCATCACATCAGTTGTGCGTGTCCCTTGTGTTTGGAAAGCTGGAAATGACAGGAAGAGCAATCTTTCCTTTTTATACACCTGGTTGGTGTTGCTACTTTCTTTTTTATAACCTTATAAAAACACCAATCAGAGTGTCCACATAAGGACAGCCTTATAGCTGTTTGAGTTTATTTCCTGGTAGCTGCATTCAGTACTTCATGTAAAATCTGTGCAAGCATGCAAACAAATCCATATAGTGAGAGTGAAAGTAGCTGAAAGAAACGTGGCTTTATGTACATATGACTTCCACAGCATATAACTATAATATTTTAATACATTTTAGACTGATGAAGATGGCGGAATCTCTTTGTGGGCATTTGGGGGCAGAACTGGAATTGTCCTTGATCAGCTCCATTTGGCCACACTTGGCTAATACACATGTAGTCATAGTGGTACTCTTTACCCATTTGTCTTGCTCATGTGTGAGGTGAATACAACTTTTCTCTGTCTCATGAGATATGGGTGTTGGACTGCACAGGACTATGACACCTGTCTGACACCATTTGGTCAATGCAAACAGAAGGTCCATAGTTGGGCAATATAGGCAATCGTTGGGTAGGGAAATATTCCCTTTCCTCGAGGATTGTGCAATCTCAGCATTAGTATATATAATTTGCAGGGGGTGTGGGTGATGCAAGGCATTCTTGCTCCCCTGTAAAAACACTCACCATTGTTTTTTTCCATTCCTGGGTAAAACCTGGAGCATGCATAGAATGTGTCAATATTTGTGAATTCGACCTTGCATCGATCTACTTGGTGCTGGCATACTCTTCATTCGATCTGGTGCCTAACACACATACACATGAACATAAAGAGATACAGATACAGATACAGATATATATATATATATATATATATATATATATGGGTCTACTTCATTTCACCTAACTTCCAATTCACTGACTTTCATTTCACTGACCCCATTTCACTGAAATTTCATTTGACTGACACTTCATTTCACTGACAAGTATTATTAGCAAGAAAATGGAATATGCCCCCTTCCTCACTGTAGTGCGACCCTGGAGTTAGAATATATAGTTGGGGGGGGTGTGGGGGGCACAGCTCATTTCATCGACAAACATTCTAGGTGGGGGGCTGCGCCCCCCACACCCCACCAACTATATATAACAACTCCACAGTCGCACAACAGTGGGGAGGGGGGCAAATCCCAGGGTTTTTACCCTGAATACTTTTGTCAATGAAATGAGCTGTCGACCAAATGGGTTTCAGTGAAATGGGCTGTCAACGAATAGAAGTAGACCCATATATATATATATATATATATATATATATATATATATATATATATATATATATATATATAAATAAATATAAATATATGGCGAGACTATCTTTCAATACAAAACAACAGATTTAGGTACAAAAGGAAATTTTCATAATCATGAAAAACTTTCTTGTACACAATAATAATCAAATCCGTATAACCTTTCTTCAGACATATTTCATCCCACATCCTTTATTCCAAAATCGATTTCTTTATGCTGGATATAAGTTCACAATCCCACATATTCTACAGCAACTCTTACTCCTTCTGATCATCCAAACAATACTCAATATCTTGTTCAAGATCTTATTTTTTTTTCTATCATACATTTCAAAAAGTTTACATTTAGACAGCATTAAAACTGTTATGCATTTAAAGCTCTCCTACACTTTTTACACTCTGACATTGCAACAGTGCATACTCAATGGATTTCTCCAATTTGCATATTTCACATAAACCTTTTCATTTTCTTGTGCTTTGCCACTTACCAGTGAATTCTTGCAAGATTAGTACCCATAATTTTTTTTAATTCACTGAGTTCCTTAAATCTATTCTACCTCTCTTACTGTCCTTTTAATAAAAACATTGTTTTGTGCCCAGCGTTTCACACAATACAAATACTAAATTAAATCTCTCTATAATTTATTTGTGATGCATGTTCTGCTTCTAACATCCCCTATTGACATTTCTCAACTTTTTATTTTTTTCACTATATTCTAACGTCCATGTTCACACACTTCCATCTTTTCCTTACTCACTCTACCATCCAAAGATCTATCTTACTACACTTTTCCTTCTGTGGTGTCCAACACAGCACCAATTATCAGTTGTTGAAGCTAAATGAATGAATAATAATATTTAAACCTATTCTGTTCATCTTCAATCTTACAATGCTAAAGTCTCCTTTCACTGGGGGTCAGCCTTGAGACCCAATTACCACAAACACTTCCTTATCTAAACAGCTCAAAAAGCATATACCCTTTCCTGTGCATCCTAACCGTCTCAACACATGCATGTTATCTCTCTTTTTTTTTTTTTTAAACAAATGATGTACAAAATGCACCCCACATATTTGCCACTCTGATCACAAACATTTAATGGCTCCTTCCAATGTCTTTGTACCACCTCTCCTTTCCCAAACTCAATGCCCCTTATTTTTTTTCATTCTGAATATGTCCTCACCCCCCAATTACTACATCCCAAAACATTTACACTTGTTTTTATACAATACTAACCTTACCTTTCCATTTTCTCTATGAAATAAGAATAAAGCACAGGTTAAAAAATGAACCATTATTACCAAATGATCAGCATAATCCAAGATGCTGGACTCCTTACACTATTTATGACCTATTACTCTACCTCCCCCACTCTTATCACTAACCATACTCATTACCAAGGCAAATAAAAATCCACTCTTAGGGCCATCCTTTTTTTCACACCACTTTTAACTAATACCTAGCCCCCAATTCATTAGTCCTAACTGTACCCCATATATTAATATACATTGCATACAACAACCTTTTCCATCTTTCCTCAAACCAGACTTGCAAATAATTTAGAACATATTTCATGTTCAGTAGTATCAGACACTTTCCCCACAAATCACATCCTACATGTATTCACCCACTTTTCCACATCACATCCTACTTCTACTCACCCTTTCCTCTCACAATACAGTTAATACCATTATTATAATTAATATCTTAACTGCCTTCCCTCTCTACCATAAATCCCTTAATAGAAAACATTACCTATAACTTTTCAACGTATTGTCTGCATTATTTTCATAAGCAAGTTATAATCCACATTCCTTAATGTCCGCAGTCTCAAATTTGCAAGATTGTCCTTTTCTCATTACTTAAAAATAAACATTTCCTCATGGACCCTTTAATTCCATGTTCAAATCATCCATTCATCACCTCCAGCACTATATTCTTTTGATAATCCCCTCTCTATATTTACATAACATCTATACCTAGGTCTCTCTGGTCCTGGGGCACGATTCATATTTCCTTTAACACTTCATCTTTTCACTGCTTGTCTTGTTTTCTAATGGACTTGATGATGGCTTACTAAACTTACAAACCCCACACTTCATTTTGTTTACCACGGACTATTAGTATACAAATTTCAAATATCCAACAATTCTCAATCACTTCTTGAATATCATATTTTCTACCTCCCTTTATCCACTATACATAAATCTTTTTCCTTTACCTTCATTTTCTTTCTAAAACAAACTAAAAAATAGCATTGCCTCCTTCCTTCTCACAGACAGAAAACACTTCTGCCTCCGTTTCATATATTCTCCCAGTTCTTCCTGTATGCACATCACTAAGGGCTGGTTATTTACATTTGCAAAGGAAAGTGTGACACCACATTTTAAACAACTAAAACTGACAACTCTCCTTATATATCCACATTGGAAGCCATGCACACTCCAGCTAAGACCAGAATAGCTGGTCAAGAGGAGAAGGTCAACACTTGCACCACACCAAGTAGAACATAGCCCTCCAGAACACACACCAGCACTACCACACATAACTCTCCTAAACAGTGTGCCACTCAACCAAAGCCACGAAGGCAAAATAGCATGCCCAACACATTAGTCATAGGCGACTTGATAGTGAGGCTGAGCCAGTCATTACTAATGACCTGATTATTATTAACATGGGCTGGTTAGATCTGACCACAAACTAATCACCTTTCAGTAAAACAAAATAAAGTTATCTCCCAAACTTCTTGTATCTGAGGCAGATGGGATATATGAAAATGATGACCCTGAACATGGGTGTTGTCAGTTGCTGGTTGATTCTGAATGCCATGGCTTGTTTCATCATTTTACTGGACAATTTTCAGGCCATAAGCCAAACCCCACTAGCTGTGGATATGCATATTCACATCACAAACAGAGTGTTTGACTAAGCATAAGAAACACAGGGCTGTTATACCCAGTTAATGTCCATTATCATTAGTTCTAGCATTTATGGAGCTTTTTATTGTTTTAGTTTATTGTTTGGGATATTTTTGCAGTGACCCTAATGATAATGAACATCAGCTGAGTAAAACAACCATGTGTTTATTATGCTTAGTCAAACACTCTGCTTGTGCTGTGCTGATGAGGTCATAAGGCTGAAATATGCATATCCACAGCTAGTGGGGTTTGGCTTTATTGGCCTGAAATTGTCCAGTAAAATGACGAAACAAGTCATGGGCATTCAGAATCGCCAGTTAGCTGAAACACCTGATGTTCATAAGGGTCATTTGCATATATCCCATGTGCCTTTGATACAAGATGTTTGGGAGGTCACTCAGGACAAACTAAATCGCCTTGTAAATCCACATTCCCCCCCCGCAAAGGTAACCACCATGAAAAACTTCTCCAAAGCTAAATTTGGGCTCTTAAAACCAGAAGTGGATAACTTCACTGCACCCATGCAAATGGAGAATAGTTGCATGACCGCCAAATTATAGACCAGTGCACTGTATGAACACAAATGCATGGATCTTGCCATACCCAACAGAACCAAGATGCTCTCCTCCAAAAAAAGGAAGCCAAACTGGTTGTCCACTTCCATAAACAAACTCTAAAACAGAAGGAAGAAACTGATTCAGAATAAGGTGAAGTTCCAAGACTGGAAAAACTCCCTTATCAGCCTCAACAAATAGTTGAGATCCCACATTAAATCCTCTAAAGCTAACTATGAAAACAGAATTGCAGCAGATAGTAAAGACAACCACAACACCTTCTATAGTTATGTAAAGGATCACCATGGCAATACCCAGATTTGCTCTCAGCTATAATATACAGAGCCAGCAGATACTGCCAATATACTGGCTGACAGATTCAGTTCCAACTTTACCCCCCCCCTCAAAGGACCAATTACAATACTAATAGATTACCAGGTACCCAGTATTACTGCTGCAGAGGTTAAAACAGCACTGTCCAAGGCCAAGAATACAGCTTCTATGAGACCAGACAATATCCTTGGCTGTACTCTACATTAAATTACAGAGTCAACTGGCACCACACCTGTGTGTGGCCTGTTCAATCACAGCCTCACCTCAGGATTTGTCCTTACTGAATGGTGCACTGCTACAGTCATTCCTCTCCACAAAGGAGGAGTGACTATATAGACCTGGGAACTATCACCCCATTAGCCTGAGGAGTCTGATATGCAAAGCTATGGAACGCATCATTATGGACCTAATAAACAAGGATATAGGGAATCTCCAAACTCTGGATCCCACACAGTTTGGTTTTGTGAAGGATATATCATGCCTGCTCAACCTAGTCGACTTCTCTGAGTCAGTCACCAGAACTGTGGATGAAGGCAAGGTGGTTTATACAGCCTACCTTGATCTGGCCAAGGCCTTTGATACTATTCCCATCTCAGGAAACAGAAAAACTCACTAAGCTGGGCATCAACTCCTTTATCACTAGGTGGGTTGCAAACTGGCTCACAGATAGAACCCACAGTGTGAAAGTAGCTGACTCCAAGTCAGACTGCTGACCAGTCACGAGTGGAGTCCCACGGGGTTCGGTCCTGGGTCCTCTCCTGTTTGGTATCTACTTCTCTGAAGTCCAGGCCAACATGAAGGGACTCTGGCTGACAAAGTTTGCAGATGATTGCAAGTTGGGAGCTATTAACTCCCCAAGTGATGCTGACATCCTGCATAAAGGCCTCACTGAGATCAACGACTGGTATCAGAACCATGGCCTTATGCTCAATGCCAAAAAAATGTGTCATCCCCTCTGGGAAAAACTCTGTTGCCATGAATTACTACATCGATGGTAGTCCACTGAAAACAGAAGGCATTATAAGAGATCTGAGAACACATGTTGACTGCAACCTCTCTTTTGACCACCACATTGCCACTGTGGTCAGAAAGTCCTTCTGTGTAGCACATCTCATTACTAAGGGTTTTGCATCCAGGAAGAAATAGATCATTGTCTTCCTCTACTCTTCCCTCATTAGGCCAGTCATAGAGTACAATGTCCCATTTGGCATGTGCCTCACTAGACACCTGCAGCAACAGGAGAGGCCACAAAAGTACCTCACAAAGATACTAGGCTTTAAACAGTTGCCCTATATGGAGAGACTCAAAATCTCTAACTATTCTCCATCTCATATCGCCTACTTAGAGGTGATCTCTACTTGACTTGCAAAGCCATGTCTGACCCAGGTCTGTTAGAAATGCTACATCTAAAGAAATCCCAATCTCTCCACACCACACGCTCTAGAGACCTCAACCTCATTACCACAATCAACAGAACATGCTGGAGGGACAGGTTCATAACCCAGAGACTGCCCATGCTATGGAATAGACTTCCCATATGTCAAACAGAGCACCTCACTGGCCCTCTTCAAGAAAAATCTTGATGAGTGTATGGGAAATAGAAAATTCACTCTGGGGATCACTCCAGTGGCTCTACTCGACAGAGGCACTGGGAACTAATGTCGGGTGGCATGATGCCAGGGTAATCCTCTGGGCTAGGCTTGTAAAGGCTCCAGGGCCATTAGCCTAGTACAAAACTATGAACTTATGAACAGGAGGATAAATTCATAGAAAAGGTAAATAAAATGTGTAGTTTCTTTACCATAAAAGATAGCAAATTTTACAGTGTTTAAGTTAATAGCGTGCTATTTTCACGATTAATTTCACCTCTCCTTCAAAATGTTCTTGAAACTGAAAATGCCTTGATATGCCATCATTAAAGACTGTACCCACAATCCATCACTTCTGAAATTAAAAGTATATGTTACCATTTTTCCATGCTAGCTGTAGCAATAAGGCAGTCTTATATCCTAGTAGTACAATTGGTCAGCTATTTCTCACAGGCAGAACACTCGTCTTAGAAAATTTAATTTAATTCAGATTTGTACTGCTTTTGAATTCCATTGCCAATTTTCTAGTTCTACAAGTTTACATTTTTTTCCTTATCCAACACTAATACTCCATACTTAATCATTCCCTTACATGTCTTCACATCTCATTTCTCTCCATATGCTGCCTAATTGTAGTTAAATCCATCCATCCACAACCCATTTTTCTTTTGGAAATTGGGTTAGCGTGTAACATTAGGGTCTAAGCAGAAATACTAAACTACCATAACATCAAACAGCAGCATACTGAACCAAAATATCAATCTGACTTTTCACTGAAATGCCGGAAAAGCAGAAAACAGTTTTGTTAGTTTATTATGTGGGTCGATATTGTGCCATTCAATATTATGGCACTTCAGTATTTCAACACAAACCTGTTACATCAACAGTAACAACTGTTTAAAGACAATGCACACACCGCCAGCAGGCTCTCCCTACAACAGCCTCAAAGTTTAGTTAAAATCACATATATTATCTGTATTAACCATCATGTACAATATTTCCTCAAATTTGCATACTCCATCTTTATTATTATTACAAATATATACTACAGTTATCCAGTACACTTTCCCCATATCAAACATCACGAAGCACACATCTCCTTGGCACAATTATAACAAGTAGTAACAGTATTTTTAAATAATTTTCCTATTCCCTAACACTGTTCCTTTCTAAAAGTCCACACAATTGTCTGTCCCCATAATTTGTCTATCTGATCTTTGAACATTACCCAAAACCTGTTGTCTTGTACCCATATAATACCAGTCTTTTGTTCAAAACACTATTTTGCTATCAACCATCTTACTTTGTTCTTTATAAGGTTAACATTAATTGCAGTAACATTCAAGTTATCCACTCCCCTTTTTGTAACCTTTTTTATTGTTGTCAAAGTCTTTCTTACTGAATTTCCAATAGAATCAGTCATCTCCACTTGTTTATCCTGTATTTCTTCAAGTTCATCTTCATTTAGGAGATCATACATATTTTATCTGTACATTAGCTGGCTTTTCCACACTTAATTCACAGTCTGTTATATCTTCCCTTTCTATTTCATTCTCATCATTTGGAATTCATCTATATCACTTGTAATATTTTCATTAAGTATTAACTACATGGTTAAAGGACTGCTCATTTCTTTTTGAATCATTAATATTTTCATTAACAGTCCTTATTCAGTCTTTTGTGAATGACCGTATTTTTCGCAGTACAGTAGTAATGGTGGCAATCTTCACCTCACAGCCTCACAACCAAGATGCTCTTCCCCAAAAAAAGGGAAGCCAATCTGGTGGTTCCCTGCTATAAACAAACTATACAACAGAAGTTAGAAACTGTTGCAGAAGAGAGGAAAATCCCAGGATGCAAAACCTCCCTCACCAGCCTCAGTAAGAAGCTGGGATCCCTCATAAAATCCTCAAAAGCTAGTTACGAAAATAAATTGACAAAGATTCCAAAGACAACCACAAGGCATTCTATAGTTATGTCAAGAATCTAATTGGCAATGCTCAGATCTGCTCTGAGCTACAACAGAATGACATTAAATATACTGATCCCAATGATATTGCCAATATACTGGCAGATCGATTTAGTGCTAACTTCACCCCCCTCTCACCCCCTAAAGGGCCCATCTCAATACCAAAAGATTGCCACATTCCGGTAAACACTGCTACACAGGTAGAAACCGCACTTTCCAAAGCTAAGAATACAGCATCCATGGGACCAGATGACATCCCAGGCTGTGTACTACAAGAACTACAAAATTAACTGGCACCTCACCTAAGTGTCATGTTTAATCATAGCCTCGCCTCAGGCTTTGTGCCCACTGAGTGGCGCACAGCTACAGTTATCCCACTCCACAAGGGGGGATCCGCATTGGATCCCAGGAACTACTGTCCCATCAGTCTGACAAGCCTAATCTAAGAGGACATGGAACGCATTATCATGGAACTTACAAAGACATTGGCAACCTTCAAACATTGGACCCCACCCAGTTTGGGTTTGTGAAGAGCCGATCTTATCTCCTGAATCTGATTGACTTCTTCGAATCAGTCTCCAGAGCTGTGGACAAGGGTAAGGCGGTCCACACAGCCTATCTGGACCTCGCCAGGTCCTTCAACACCATCCCCCACTCTGGAATCATAGATAAATGTACTAAGCTGGGTATAAATCCCTACATCACTCGATGGGTTGACAACTGGCTTACTGACAGAACCCAGACTGTAAAAGTAGCTGACTCCAATGACTGAAATGGAGCTCAAAAGATGAAAAAAGGCCAAAAATGAACTTAAGGTAACCAAAACTTGCACACACTATTTATTTGGCAAAGAAAAATGAAATGGAGCACTTGTAAGGCACAAAACACATTATTAATTAAATGAGTAGCACAAAATATATTAATTAAATGAAAGACACAAACGCATTATTAAACGAAATGTTCAAAACCGTGATATTTGATAAAACTAGCAGACATATTCATAAGGGGCTCAGAATTATTTCCGATTTGTATAACGAGCATGTTGAAAGTGAAATGAGCAGGATAAGAAGTTAAAAGGGCATAACGAGTACAATAAATGGGCAAGATGAGCTTACAAAGCAAGGAGACTGCATGGTTTATAGTACAAGACCATACTGTGGCCATAAACTACTATTTCTCATTGACCAAAAGCCATTCAAAGCATAACTAGAGGTGTTTGAAGTATCTCAGAGAGTGCAAAGTGTTTGTAGAGTGTATGCTTTATTACTGTGAAATTACTTCAGAGAGTTTGCTGTGTACAAAGTACAGTTATATCACAAAGTGCAAAGTACAATTATGTTGAAAAAGTTTATTGTGCTATGTACATTTATATGCAGAGTGCTGCCATTTCGAAGTTTTTCTTACACTGTACAGAGTTATTTCACAAAAGTACAGCCATTTTGAAGAGTTTCTATACTGTATACAGTTTACTTGCAAAGAGCAAAAAAAGCTCAGAGAGAGAAACACTTCGAGATGAATGCAGTGTACAGTTTATTCATGAAGTAGGATCATTTTGAAATATTTCTTCTACTGATGAGTGGTTTCATGAATTACAGTGATTTCAAAGTGTTCTTGTGCTACTGAGACTTATGTGGCAAAGTGCAGTTATTTCAGTGAGTTTGTTGTGCTAGTGGCCATAATTACAATTACTGACATAATATTTTGGCATATTTATATGTGTGCATGTTCGTACATAATTCCAACCACCTTCACTACTGTGCCTTGATATGGCAGAGGCATTTTGCAGACCAAGTTCACTTGTGTTTGATCAGAA
Source organism: Protopterus annectens (assembly GCF_019279795.1). Taxonomy (NCBI): domain Eukaryota; kingdom Metazoa; phylum Chordata; order Ceratodontiformes; family Protopteridae; genus Protopterus; species Protopterus annectens. The sequence continues at coordinate 474,871,366 of NC_056747.1, read as the reverse complement.
TATAGCAGAAAATTGGAGGGTATTTGAGCAGGAATACTATAATTTTCATACAAGCAGCTTTTTCTGACAAAGATGCACGTACAAGGGCATTCTTTTGCTCAACTTAGCTGGGTCAGAAGCCATTGAAAGAGAGGGTTCATTTGTGTAATCACTAGAAGTATAGGCAGGAGAGGGGGAAACTGTCCTATTGTTGAATGAGCTGAATCAAGGGAGGACTGAGTGCTTAAAACAAATTTAGAGAAATGTGCAACCCTCAGAGAAATGTTACATTAGAGAGAGAGAGAGAGGCACTTATTTTACGTAAGAGACCAAAAACTAGGTGAAACTTTTGCAGCTTATATAACGAACTTCAGAAATAAGGCTAAAACATGCAGATTTGGTGATTCGAAAGATGAGTTAATAAAGGACAGTCTTGTATGTGGTGTTTAGTGCTTCAGTGAGAAAGATTTTGCTTTGACAGTGATTTAACATTGAGCAAAGCCATAGAGATTTGTCAAATCCTTGAGCAAACAGAAAGTCACACAAATATGCTTGCAAGTGATAAGAGCACTGTTTCAACAGCATCCAGAGCAAACAAAGACCGCATGCAGCACGTCGCAAAAAGAAAAAAGCCTAAGCACATGGCAGCTGCAACCCCTGTAAGTCTACCTGGGAAACCTTGTAGCTTCCTAGCAAGTTCCAAGACTAGTTCAGTAAAACGCACATGCTCAGTGCAATGAAAGGGTGAGTCAGCAAAACCCAAGTCAAGTGTTATTATTAACTGTCATAGTTGGGGAGCCAACCATGAGTCTAAAAAAGAGAAGTACTTAGCATTCGGCTAGCAATGCCACAAGTGTAAAATATGTAACCACTTTCAAAAGTTTTGTAGATCAAGCAAGTCTCATTCAGTTATTAAGAAAGGTCACCCAAAAAATCAAGTTGATCATGTAGAGAACTGCATCCTTACTTTCTATGTAAGATGGTGCGGGTGGTAAAAAGGTTAATGCAGTAGATTTGTTGGCAAAGAACAAAGTATTTAGTACTGTCCTGATCAATGGTAAACCCACAGAACTCAAAGTAGACACTGGTTCAAAGTGTAATGTTATATCAGCAGAAACATTTGCTAAAGTGAGAGCTGGTGAAGAAGAACTTAATTTGGCCAACTGTGCAAAGCTTGTTGCTTATGGAGGTGAAGAGATTTGAACTGAAGGCTCTGTAGTGTTTTTATGTTATTCGGATGGGAACTGTTACAGCTTGCAATTTTATGTAGTCAGAAGACCTGTGCAGTCATTATTAGGTCTTAGAGAAAGTTTGAGAATGAAACTGCTTTTGTTTACCAAAGAAGTCCATCATGTAAGCACATGTCCCAGTTCCAGCTTTGGTGATGCTGTTTTCTCAAAGTATGCTGATGTTTTCAAAGTCAAGCTAGGCAAACTTCCAGTTGTGTACTCCATGAAAATAGACCCAGTGGTCAGACCAGCAAGAAAAGTGCCAATAGCTATGCAGGACAAAGTCAAGGTCCAGTTAGACAAAATGGTGCAGCAATGTGTGATGAGTCCAGTCACAGAACCATCTGAGTGGTTGTCTTCCATGGTAGCCGCTCATAATAAAAATTCAGATGAAAATCAGAATATGCCTTGGCCCAACAGACTTGAACAAGGAATTAAAGAGACATCACCTATGCATACAGTTGAGGAGATTGCCACCCTCATGCCAAATGCCACTGTTTTTTTCTGTCTTGGATGCAGAGAGTTGATTTTGGCAAGTAATGCTCGATCGTAAATCTTCACTACTGACTACATTCAGCACACCATATGCTAAATGCAGATTCCTTAGGATGCCTTTTTGAATAAATTCTGCCAGTGAAGTCTTTCAATGTGCAATGGAGCAATTTTTTCAGGTTATCTGTGTGCAATAATAGTTGATGATCGACTAGTTGGAAGCAATGGTGAAGCACAGCATGACAGAAACATCAGGAATGTTCCGGACAGAGCGCGTGAAGTAAACTTAAAGCTTAATCCACTGAACTGTAAATTCAGGACTACAAGAAGTTACTTATGTAGGTCATTTATTTACGGTACAGGTTTACAACCAAACACTTCCAAACAAGCAGCTGTTCTTGATATGCCAGCTCCAAACAATGTCCAAGCCTTACAGCATTTTCTTGGTATAGTTAACTATTTGGGCAAATTTTTTCCTGATTTTACTGAGTTATCAGTGCCTTTAAGAGTGCAGACATGCAAAAATGTTGCATGGTCATGGTTAGATCACCACCAGAGAGCACTTGATGACCTCAAACAGCAAATTGTCAACCCTCCTACATTAAGGTACTATGATGTCCACAAATCAGTATTTTTTCCTGTGATGCTTCAAAGTTCAGTCTTGGTGCAGTTATTCTTCAAGAGAGCAGACCTGTTGCTTAGAACTCTTACCCAAACTGAGATGCAGTATGCTCAAATCGAGAAGAAACTTTTGGCAATTGTGTTCACATGTTCGAAGTTCCATGATTATATTTATGGCCGCATTATCCAAATCGAAACTGATAATCAACCTCTAGTCACTATTTTAAATAAGCCTATGCATTCAGCTCCAGCAAGAATACAAAGAATAATGCTCAGATTACAAAAGTATAATTTCAAAATGGTCTATATGAAAGGCAAACTTCTTTATCTGGCTGATACCTTATCCAGATCGCCCAGAAATGCTACGGAACAGCTTGATGTAGAGAATTTTGACTTTGATGTCATGGAAGTGTGCAATTTTTCCATGAGACTTGATGAACTTAGAGATCAAACAAAGACTGATCCAATTTTGCAAAACTCAACCGCTTCACCAAATATAGAATGGTCATCAAAGCAATACTGTGTACTGCCAGAATTTCAACCTTACTTACCCCACCTGCCTAAAACCCCTCTTTCAATCACCCACATCCCTCGAAGTCCTTTCAAACTCAATTAACAGAAAGCTTTTTGTCCTTTCCTTCTAGCATGTCGAGGGGTCAGTTGCTAGCGTCCTCTCCTGCCCAGCTGGTGAATCTGGGAATATTGAGGCAATGTTACAATTGCCTCATGTACACAGACAACTCTCTCCTTCTCCCACAAAACACAAATACATGCGAGAGATGCAACTATACAGCCAAACTGGAGGCCGAGCTCTCTCAACATAAGACTGGCAAGACCAGACAGGAGGAGAAGGAAACCACACACACACCACAAACCCAGTCTCACATAGTACTATCATAACTTCAAATCATACACATAAACACACAAAGACATACTCGGAGGCTCTGATCAAAAATCTACCAAAACAGCAGAGGCCACCAAAGCAGACACCCAAACAACTGCCACCTCATGACACCACACATGCAACACATAGACCACAAAGTCAGTGTGCCAAACAGTCACAGCCCTTAAGGCCAAACACAATGCCAGACACACTTGTCATAGGTGACTCCATAGTCAGACACACTGACATCCCACTCACCAGATTGTGTAAGGAGAAGGTCACAGTAAGCTGCCTGTCGGGCGCTAGAATCCGCCACATAACGCAAGCACTCAGGTCACTCAACAACAAGCACAAGTATGACTCAGTCATTGTCCATGCTGGTGTGAATGACCTGAGGCATCTCCCTGGACTACATGAAAAGAGACAGAGGAGCTCTCTGATTATGTAGCCCAGGCAGGTATGACCCTGACCCTGAGCAGTATCCTACCTTCACCAAGAATGATGCCACAGTACAAAGACAAAATGATCAGTTTTAACAATTGGCTTAACTACTGGTGTCATTCAAAGGGGATCCAATGTCTGTCTGCCTGGGATGACATGCTGGACAAGCCACGCTGCTTTGCAAGGGACGGCTTGCACCTGTCACCCCTGGGCTTCCGGATATTGGCAAAGGCTCTTGCCACCCCCATAGTGCCTTTTTTAGGCAAGGCTCAAATTCTAAACCTACCACCCTAGAACACAAAAAAGAAAATAAACTAAGGGTAATGCTGCTCAATGCCAGAAGTCTAAACCTCAAGATGCACGCACTCGAAGCCCTTCTCAGTATGGAGAACATCGATGTCTGTGCTGTGACTGAAACCTGGTTCAAGGCTCCTGAGAGCACCCCGGCACTATCAGGTTTTACCTCATATCATGCGTTCCGGCCCCAAAACCCGGACCACACAAAGAAAGGAGGGGGGGTATCCATATTCATCAAGGATACCCACACCTCCAGGTTGGTGGCAACATATGAAGCATCGGAGACCATCCAGGTGCAATTAACCATAGGAAAGACTGCTCTGCAATTTGTAGCATGTTACAGGCCACCCTCTCAAACCCAGGAACCTCACACAGCTTTCCTGAAAACACTCGAGGTGATAAATGTATCTCCAAACACCATCATGTTAGGTGATTTCAACTACCCGAATATAGACTGGGATCATTACTCAAGCCCCAACACTCTAGCCCAAAGGTTCCTAGAGTTCATAAACTCAAATGCCATGGAACAACTAGTCACCATCCCCACAAGAGGAGAAAACATACTAGATCTCATCATCACGAACATGGGGACACAATGTTCAGCACCAGAGGTGTACCCCTCATTGGTGAGATCAGATCATAAACTAATCTCAATGGAAGTCCACATCCCGCCCCCACCCCAGATAAAAAAGACCACAGTGAAAAACTTCTCAAAAGCCAACTTCACACTTCTTAAGACTGTGGTTTCCTTCAAGGTCCCCGAGCCAGCGGAAACCATTACCCAAACAGCTGAATCACTTACAAATGCCTTCTATCAGCACCTCCAGGACTGCATGGATCAGGCAATCCCAAACAAAGCAAAGACTCTTTGCACCAAAGGCAAGCGCCCAGTCTGGTGGACCCCAGCCATTAACAAGCTCTACAATAAAAGGAGAAAGCTACTACAAGATAGAGCAAAATCCTTAAAAGGGAAGACACCCTTGATCACTATAAGTAAAAAACTACGATCGCTCATAAAATCATTACCAAAACGAAAGATGGATGCAAGTCTTGAGTAGCCAAAAACCAAGAAAAAGGACTTGCACGAGTGTCCAAATGAAGGTCAAAAACCAAACTCTTTATGTTAACACAAGCACTTTAATACATTAACGCTGCGAAACAAAAAAATACGTTTTCGACATAAAATCCAAGTCTTCATCAGAAGTGAACAAATCACAGTCATCATTAAAACACTTTTATACCATTCAAGCTGTGCAAATTACAATGGTGATTGGTCATTTAAATAAATTAATTAAACCACTGATTTGAATAAAAAATACATAAAGTCATTTGTTAAACTTTCCAAGTTAAAATATAAAATAATTGTTTAAAAATAGTATCCAAAATATAAATATAATAATTCAACATTTTAAACTTTACCTTTAAAATTATATAACATAAAATTACATTTAATTCATTTCATTTTAAAATATCTACCTTTTAAATTGCTTATTGTTCAACATAACTACTAAAAGCATTGTATTTGGTGCCATCTTGTGGCTGTGCTTCAAATCACAGTTTGGCTGCCCTTAATTTTAAAACTGAAGAAATGGAAATCATATCATTTAAACCTGGAGGTTTTGTGGAATCTAAAATAATCTGCCAAAATAACTCCCTATATTCAAGTTTGGCCTCCCACATACCCCCTCTCAATTCCTTGGGTACAATTTCCAAAACATAAAAAAGGAAATTGGCCTGCGGACAAGTCAAAGTATGTCTATAAAGGGCATTTTTATTGTTTTGCTTCCTAATTTCATAACTATGTTCATAGATACGGTTTCTTAATTTTCTCTCCGTTTTTCCTATGTAAAATGAAGTGCAAACCTTACAAGTAGCAATATATACCACACCATTGGTGTTACAGTTGGAAAAACATTTACTAGTAATCTCCCTGTTTCTTGATGTAACTAAAATACTACCTTCGTTGTGTATTAAAGGACATTGTGGACAACTACCACATTTAAAGGTACCTGGTCTTTTTGAAGAGATGTTAACTTTTCCAAACTCAAAAAGTTGTTTGAAGTTTAAATCTTTACGGAATATAAATGTCAGTGTTTTATTTTTCAGTGTCTCTAAGCAAGGGCGCCCACAGGCAGGTGCAAGGGGGTGCACTTGCACCCCCCTGGAATCCGCTGAGTTAATCTTTTGATTTAAAAAAAAAAAAAAGTTTTAAGGCATTCTTCTTTAAGAAGCCCAGTCGCAGGTGTGCTGACATCATCGCGCGAAGTTTGCGAGCGGGAACTAAAATGAACAGTTGTGAGTGACATCATCGCGCGGGAGCTGAAACGGGCAGTTTTGGACCTTACTGAAGATGGGATGGGACTCGTGCAAGCGAGCGGGAACGGACGGAAGATGGGACGTTTTAGTGGAGCTGAAACAGGCAGCTTTAGTAAGGTGTGTGTGTGTGTGTGTGTGTGTGTGTGTGTGTGTGTGTGTGTGTATAAAATGCCCTAGGTTCACAGCCCATTTCACAATTTGTACACAAGTGTTCAGGATAGTGCATATAGCCCATTTCACAATTTTTACACAAGTGCTCAGGACAGTAGTTGTAGGACAACGCTTATCCCATTCCACAATTTACTCCACAAGTGTTCAGGATTATTAATGGCCTGAAACCATTTGGTTCAGCAGATGTTACTTCTTTGTGCAGTGCTGTAAGGTCAGCTTCCTTCATATGTGCTGAAATGCAGCTTTCCTTGTACTATTTTATTAGCAGTTTAAGGGGAATAGCCAAAAAGAAAGAAGCAAATGAAATGAAATTAGACAGTATAGAATCAGCACCAGGTGATCTGGCATTTTTAGTTTGAAATAAATTTCTGATGCAGCTAAAAGATATCTCAGAAACTTGAAATTATGATAGTTCATTTAGGTTGTATGGTAGCGGCAGCTATAGTGGGAGAGTTAAAATTTGGTACAGATTTTTTAAACTAGCTTAGTTGGTTTAGTCATATTGTTTTTGACACAGACAAGGTACCATTTAGGCATATTTTCATAAAACTAGAGACACTTTCAGTCCTTTTGTGCAATATGTCTTGTTTAGGCATTATGTTTCTTGGGTCTCTAAAGAAGTGCAGTGTGGATCTTCAAATGTATGGTTGTGACGTCTGATAAGTGCTGACACCCATACAAGACCTTGTGAGGCTGACATCTGTGCAACTCACTGTGGGCTGTAGAACAGTGGCTGCTGTTTTTTTTATCATTGCTACATTTATCTGCAAAAGCTCATTGACAGCTTTTGGTAGAACATTGTACTCATCGACATAAACATGATATAGTGATGTTGTGTCTATAGAACTGCTACACTGAGACAGACTCATGTTGTGCCATATAGATTTCTTGCTTTAATGACCTTTCATAAATCTTATGGAGAAAGTTAACTCTGCTGTCAACTGCCTGTGGTGCCATTCCTATCCATGCCTTAGTCAACACACTCCCTCAGAATCTGTGCCTGCTGTGTTACTCCATCAGCAGTAGTAATGTCTACTCGCACAGCAGCTACAGCTCCATATGTTGGGCATACAATGGGGATACTACAAGCTATCTAGCAGTGGGTACCAAGGCTGCAAAAGGCAAATCCCCACACACATAGGCATATTCTGTAGATGTGTCTAAAGGAGTAAAATTTGGACTCGGCCCATATGTTTCAAACCCAACTTCTCCTATATGGTCATTTACTCCAGTCACACCTATAACTTCTGCTGAGGGGACAATGTCCACATGGTGTGCTGTGTGTTGGCCCAATTGTGACAATGTTCTAATTTCACTAGGCACCTGCATCTGACCACCAACATCATCTTATGTTTTCACTGCTAACCAAAGTCTTGTGCTGGAGCAGGGTGCAAATCTACAGATGTAGCCACAGACTCAGTGATTAAAGCAGCAGCAGTGAGAGAATAAGGCTTGAACCCTGTACCTTGGGCCCAAGTGGCAAGAGCCTGAATTCCCTACCCACCACCATTTGTAAAAATGTTGCAGGCTTTTCCCTCATACTTTTGCTGTTCCTCATAAAATCTGTGGTTTCTGTCCTTGTTGCCTGACAGCTACATGTTCTCTCGTTTGATTCTTGGCTGTCTGGAGTGTTTCTCCCTGGGCCTCTGCTAAAAATTAGCTTATTTTCCAAGTCAGACTTTCCTGGTTAACAAATGTTAAAAAAAAATGGGCACTCATTTCAATATCAGACTTCATATTCTTCAGAAAGTGCATGGTAACAAAAGCTTTTATTCTAGCAATTTTTTAAGTGTACAAGATGGATATTTGAAATGTATCCCTGTCTTTGGGACTATATCCCCCCCCCCCATTATTGGCTTTGTCCAGGTTTTGTGCTAAGGTTGAGAGTTATGGCAAGAACTGAATTCACTGAATATGTTTGGGGGCTGTATTCACCCAGTATTGGCTTTGTTCAGGTATTTATTGGCTTCATCCAAATTTTGTGCTAAGGTTGAGAACTACGGTAAGAACTGAAGTCACTGAATATGTTTGGGGGCTATATTCCCCCATTACTGGCTTTGTCCGGGTGATCTTTGCTAAGAGGTTGAGAGCTCTATGGTGAGAACTGAATTCACTGAATGTTTGGGGGCTGTATTCACCCATTATTGGCTTTGTTCAGGTATTTTGTGATAAGAGGTTGACAGCTGTGCTATGGTGAGAACTGAATTCACTAAATGGTTGCCATTTAAGTTTCAGTCTTCCTCTTTCACAAAACAGCTGATTTGGCATAGTGGTATGTTGCTCTGACTGTTTTGCACAGGGTCCCCTGGGTTCAAGACGTGGCAATGAAATGTATGGTGGTAACGCAGCATTTTATTCTAGCAACTTTCCAACATTATGCAAGTAATGCTTAAAATGTGTCCCTGGTTTTTGGCCTCCCCCCCCCCCCAATAAATTTTGGCTTTTTCCAGATTTCTTGTGCTGCAAAGTTCAGAGATACAGCTGAGTGTCGAGTAGATTTTATGAGCTGAGAGCTGCAGGGAAGCAAAAGTTTAGTGCTGCTTATGTTTAGTCTGCTTGCATTCTTAATAGCACAACAGATAGTGCCCTTGCTTTTGATGCTGAAGGCTGTGGGTTCTACACCCACAGTAGGTAGATGCATTGCTGATACTGTACTGTGTTGTAAAGGGGGTGGATGCTGCAGTCCTTTTGGTAAAGATACCCAGTAACTATGAACCTGTTATCAGTTTGCTATCCATTCCCTATTGCAGTATTACCAGCTTATCACTTTTTTATTGCATGCAACAATGGCAATTTATTCTTCAAGGGTAACAGGCACTTTATTTGTAGATTAAATAATGACATATAAAGCAGCAACCTCTTTATTAGTTACAAATTTCTTTAATATGGATTTTACTACTTCAGAGATTGTGCATATTTTTTACTGATACTGGTGGACTATAGAAGGTTAAGTAGACTTTTTTATGATGGAAATGTTCTGAATTGGGCAGTTTTGTCAGTAGTGTATGCCTTTTGTTTCATTGTTTACTGGAAAAATGTTCAAAACAATAATTTTAAAATGCCGTCTAACAACTGTACTGTATTGTACAAGGAATATAATGTAATACAGTCAGGAAGGTGCATCAAAGAGCATGTGTATGTTATGTTCGAGGGGCCTATGATTTTGAAGACAACCCAGAGTTAATATTTATCTGCCACTGGCAAAATGTATTTTCTTTGAATGTGGGTTTCAATGCATGTGAGTTTCAAGGGCAGAGAAGTTTTAATGTTGGTCTATTTTCATTGTAAGACTGCATTGCTTTAACAGATATGTATTAGGGTTTGTGCTGTAAAATGCAAAATAAAACTTTCAAATGAAATCCTAAATTATCGCAGAAGTAAAGCAGTATGCACATTACAGTGTTTATGGTAAATAGGACAAAATAACCAAGGAATGGGACATTGGAATGGCTGCAGGGGGAGGCTCCATTCGACCATGATTTTGTGAGGGGGGGGGTAGCGAACTCAGACAGCCCCGATTTGTGGTTTTCTAGCAAATCATTTAGGAATGAAGTCACTAAATGACACACAGTTTCAGATGTCATAACCTTCAGAAAAATGCATGCTAATGCAAGACTGCCTTAAGTTTATACAAGAGCAATTTTTAGTAGTGTTTGTATGTTCCCCCAATATATTTGGCCTTGTCCAGATTTCCTGCATTAAGAGGTTGAGAGGTACGTGCAAATCACTGTAGATTAGGAATATCCAAACCTCTCAATTGCCCCCAATTTTGGCTCAAAATGTTGCTCTCCCCTAATAATCCCTCCTCCAAAATGGCAATTTTGGAAGAAAATGTGGAGGGTTTACAATTGTATATAACTAATGATCAGAGTTATAGATTACTTTTATTTCAGAAATGCATGTAGATGCTCTTATTTTGTTAGCTACTCAAGTTAACAATGTTAATACTAAAAAGGTGTCCCTTTTTTGACAGGTATTTTTGCATCACATTTTGGTCCGTTTTTCATAAACTTGTGGTTTTCTGGCAAATTAGTGGCAAGTCATTAAAGATTGAAGTTAGAAAATAATGGCAGACATTTGAGTTTCTGATTTTATACCCTTCAGAAAATTCGTACTAATGCAAGATCTACTACTGTTCTATTATCTAAGTTAATAAGAGCAATATTTAAAAATTGGCCTTATTTTTGGGCCTGTGTTCCACTTCTAGTTCTATGTATGGCTTTGTCCAGATTTCTTGCTCTGAAGTTGAGAGGTATGAGTGTTACAGCCATCGCTGTCAGCCAGAGACATTTCAAATTATGACATACTTATTGCACCCCACCCTCCATTGTAGTGGCTCTGGATGTGTCCAAGGAAGGCAAGGAGCAGTTATGCAGTGTAAGTGTGCAGAGCATCCCCCCATCCAAGGTAGATCACAAATACGACCATGGCTTTTCATCTCTCCTTGATTTTGCAGAATGTTCTGGTTTTCTATCAGATTTTTATACGGTTGATTTATGCTTCTCATTATTCAGGAACTGCATGCTGTCACAGTGCCCTGTTGCTCTGTTTAAGTTTAAGTAGCCATGGTTTAATGAACATCAGGTAAGCTTGTCGGAGATTGTAAGATGCAAGTAAGCTTTAGTAAGCATATTGTTAAAGAATTACCAGCATTGAAAGCCTTTTCATTGTTGCCATGCAGAGAATATTTACATAACTAGATAATGTATAAGCCTTGGGTATTAAATGCATATGACAGTATTTGTAATAAAAGGACAGGATTACAGTATTTTCAGAAGCTCATTACATTTTATTGGAGACCAGTGTCTTATAGCAGTGTCTGTGTGTTAGTACACTTAGTTGGGTGGCTTTAATGGTATATGGTAAATAAGCATTGCTACCTTACTTAAAAGCCAAGCCCTGCAACAACTAGGTAAGCTCCACACTGAAGTCAAAACACAATAGCTCTGGTGGGTAAATGTACTCTGTAGTAATCAAAAAAGGCAAATGTTTGAAATAACTACAGCTTACGTGCAAACACAATAGGTAGTGATGAAACAATGCTCTGCTAAAAATGCTTTAATGCTCCACATTGCTGAGCTGCAGATCAGTTATCACTGGCTACCAGGATTTCACCCACTTCAGATCAAGCATGGTGCCGTTCAGTGCAACCTTCCCAGAACTAATTCAAGTCTGACCAGAATTATTTTGTGTGTGTGTGAGGGAGGTAGCATACCCCTCAGCTGTCCAGATTTTTGCAGAATGTCCAGATTTTTGCCCCATATTCCTCCTAAAAAGGACTGAAGTTGCTAAATAATGAGACATTTCAGTTTTAGATGACATATCTTTTAGAAAAATGCATACTAACACAAATCCTGTTACTCTTGCAATTTTCTAAGTTTGAGAGCCATATTTATAATCTGTCCCTATTTATTTTAGGCTTTGTCCAGATTTCTTGCACCAAGGTTGAGGCCTTGAGGGGTATGGTATGTTTGTGAGGGAGAGAGAAAGTGAAATGCCCAAGTTAGAGTTAGCAGGTGGAATTTATTTTCAAGTGCATTTTCAAGGAACTGAGTTTTAAGGGAAGCAAAGTTTACTGCTGCTCATGCAAAGTCTATTTATAATGTGCAACTGTTTTGTTTAGCAAGTGGTATCTCTATTGTGGTATAAAGTTTTAAAGCTATGTTAGTAGCACCACAAGTAGAATACTTGCACCTTAATGTAGAGGCTTGAGGTTCTATTCCTACAGCATGTATATTTGTATGCTGCAGTCCTGAGGATGTCCTCCTTTGGATGAGATGCCTAATAACTATGAACCTGTTTATCAGCTTGCCATCCATTTTCTATTGCAATATACCAGCTTACCATTTTTTTAATTTAACATAGGCAATTTATTCTTTGATGGCAGCAGGCACTGAATTTGTAGATGAAACACTGAAATATACAGTTGTTTTCTAGCACCAACATCTTCATTAGTTTCATATATCTTTAATGTGGAATTATTCAGATTACTTTTACTTTAGCAGAGACACTCAAACAAGGATATCATTCAATTATATATTATAATTAATACAATCAGGTAAATCAAAACTTTTGCATTGCCCTAACAGTGTGCAAGGAGCCTATTGCTTGAAAACAGTTCAAAGGTAAATAACCTGCCACTGGACAGATGCATTTTCTTTGAATGTGGGTTTCAACGCTGTTTCATTGAATGCGAGTTTCAAAAGAAGAGAAGCTTTATTGCCAAGTCTGTTTTCATTGTAAGACTATTGCTTTGTTTAGGTTTAGTAAATGTCTCAGTGTTTGGGCTATAATGTTTGAAATAAAAGTTGTAAATTAAATCCAACTGCCTGTAATCATTGTAGAACTAAAGCATAAAACAGTATGCACACAGATTTGAACAGTGTCTACGGCAAATGGGGAGAAATAGCCAAGTAATGGGACACTAGAATGGCTGTGTGGGCGGGGCTTGTGGGTGGGTGGGTGTGGGTGGGGCTGTTGGCAGGAGGCGGGGAGAGCTATGTGGGTGGGGCTCTGGGTTTGCACCCCCCTGCAGAAAATCCTGCGGGCTCCCTTGTCTCTAAGTCAGAAATCTCAGTAAACCTATTCCATTCTCTAATTATAGTCTGTTTCATCACTCCTGCATCTCCAGAAAAATCTATGATGTATGCATCATCCCACTTTTTCCCTTCTTGGGTGTGAGTATTAATTCCATTAACCTCCTGAATAGGTTTTCCAAGAATGGGAGCAAACCTGTTTTTCCTTTCCTGAAGCACTGACTCGGTTATTTCTTGTAGTAAAGAATTTGGATAACCCCGTTTGCTAAACATATCCATTACTTTTGCACATTCGGTTGTAAAATCTTCTTCGCCAGAGGTCATCCTGCTGACCCTAACCAGCTGTCCCTTAACCAAGTTCTTTTTCTGAACATAAGGGTGACTACTCTGGAAATGTAGATAAGAGTTGGAAAATGTTTCCTTTCGATGAATGCTAGATGAAAAACCACCTGATTCTTTCTTAATAAAAACATCCAAATAAGTAAGATTGTCTGTGTTGTAAGTGTGAGTAAAATCCAAAAAGTTTGTTGTATTTTTAATATAGTGCAAGAACTCAGTGAATTTTTGATGAGTATCTGTCCAAAAGATGACTATGTCATCCAAGAACCTTTTGTACAAGGACCAACAGCCTTTGAAAGGACAGTTTGAAATGTAAAGTTCCCATCTTGACAAAATTAAATTTGCATATGTGGGGGCGCATTTGGCCCCCATAGCTACCCCTCTTTTCTGTTGAAAAAATTCCCCCTGAAAAAACATGGTTGTTCTGAAGAATGACATCCATAAATGTTAAACAGTTCCTGAAATCATTCAACGTAAACATTTTGCTATCCCTCATGCTATCTTCAAACCACTGAAGCCCTATGTCATGAGGGATAGATCCGAACAGATCAACAACGTCTAGAGTGACAAAGGCCAGATCTGCGGAATATAATTCTGGTTTGACACATCTGAGGAAATCCCATGAATCTTTCAGAACTATTGGGCTATCATATGACAACTTCTTCAGTTTTTCATCTACAAATTTAGCTAAAGAGGATGTAACTGAACCCTCAGATGACACAATAAGCCTAAGTGGGGGATCGTTTGGGTCCTTATGTACCTTTGGAATTCCGAAGACAGATGGAACCCTTGGCTGTGAATTTAATAGGAAATTATAAGTGTCATTACTAATGGATCCCTCTAGTAGTAAGTCGTAAAGTAGTAACTTAACTTTTGAATTTGCTATGTTAACCTCATTGATGGAAGCTCGTGAGTATTTATCAGTGTCATTAAGTAAATCCTTCATTTTAGATTCATACAAAATGTAGTCCATCAATACTGTGCCACCCCCTTTGTCTGGGTGCATAATTCTGATGTCCTTGTTGTTTCTTAGTTCATTCAATATTCCCCTTTCTGTTGCTGTTAAGTTGGGAAAAATCCTATGTTCAGATTCAACTTTCCTAATTTCTCTTTCTAAAATAATGTCAAGATTTTTCAATTGTGGGTGTAATGGTGGGTTTATCGTACTTTTCCTCTTTAGTGGAACTGTTTGCCTGGATGGTGTATTATTTTCCTGAAATATTAAAGAAAAATTCATTTTCCTAAGAAACATTTTTAAATCTAAAATAGATCTAGGTAGACTAGCTTTTCTAGTAGGAATAAATTTAAAACCTTTTGATAAAAGGTGAAAATGTTCTTCTTTTAGTTCTATGTCACTGTAGTTGAAAAAAAAAATATCCTTGTTTTCCATACTTTCCTAACTAGTGTTCCAGAGACCAGATTTTGCTGGTCCCTGGGCTTTGTCTTGGTTCCTGTGTTTCTCCATTTTCCTTGTTTGGTCAGGGGGAAGTTTCTTTACTCACCAGTGAGAGTGGGGAGTACTGAGCTGCCTGTTTGCCTTTAGAGGAGTGGTTTAAGGCAGTAACTTGTAGTCTATTGGCCATTTTGGGTCATTTCCTGTCTTTTCCAGCCACCTGCTATAAAGCGCGTTTTGGCGGGCTTTTCCAGCTATTGAGAACTCAGCACAGCTCCTCGTGGTGGTCAGCAGTGTTCCTCTAGCAGCAGAGACCAGAAAAAGACTACCTTTCCAGATTTTAAGTATTTTTCTTGGCTTTTTTCGACTTTTTGTGCCTTTCGACTACTGTTTCTGCTTGTTTTATCAAAGTTTGCACTGTTTTTACTGTGTTTATAAGCTAAAACTGTTTACTGCACTTGCTAGTTTAAGTTTTGCCTAAAGTTAAACTACAGGCTAATACACTCAAGTGTACTAGCCTTTGATAGCATTTAGTCGAAAATCATAGCATTTATTGTGTTTTCTGCTTTACTGTAAAAACTTGAAAAAACAAAAAAAAATATATCCTTGTTTTCCATACTTTCCTAACTAGTGTTCCAGAGACCAGATTTTGCTGATCCCTGGGCTTTGTCTTGGTTCCTGTGTTTCTCCATTTTCCTTGTTTGGTCAGGGGAAGTTTCTTTACTCACCAGTGAGAGTGGGGAGTACTGAGCTGCCTGTTTGCCCTTAGAGGAGTGGTTTAAGGCAGTAACTTGTAGTCTATTGGCCATTTTGGGTCATTTCCTGTCTTTTCCAGCCCCTGCTATAAAGCGCTTTTAGCTGAGTTGCCACTGTTGCACACTAGGGCAGCACCGGTTAAGCAGGTTTAAACTATTCGGGCTACCTAAAGTCCACTCTTCAAATTTTCCCTTAAAACTACCTTCCTCGAACTATACTACTGATCTAATCCGTGTATCCTACAACTAAAAAGATCATCTCTACTTGACTCCAAGTAGGCTATTCTCTGTCTGTTAAACCTAGCACTTGCTCCTACAGTACTTATTACCTTGATACAGCACTCTTGTCATAGATAGTACCCCAAAAAGGCAAACCCCCATTTCTCGGTCACCCACATCCCCCGGAATCTCTTTTAAAGTTTTTTGTCTATTCCTTCTAGCATGTCGAGGGATCAGTTGCTAGTGTCCTCTCCTGCTCAGCTGGTGAACCTGGGAATATTGAGGCAATGTTACAATTGCCTCATGTACACAGACAACCCTCTCCTCCTCCCACAAAACACAAATACATGCGAGAGAGGCAACTATATGGCCAAACTGGAGGCTGAGCTCTCTCAACATAGGACTGGCAGGACCAGTCAGGAGGAGAAGGTTACCACACACACTATAGACCCAGTCTCACATAGTACCATCACAACCTCAAATCATACACATAAGCACACAGAGACATACTCGGAGGCTCTGATCAAAAATCTACCAAAACAGCAGAGGCCACCAAAGCAGACACCCAAACAACCACCACCTCAGAACACAACACCTGAAACACATAGACCTCACAGTCAAGAGTGTCAAACAGTCACAGCCCTTAAGGCCAAACACAATGCCAGACACACTAGTCATTGGTGACTCCATAGTCAGACACACTGACGTCCCGCTCACCAGACTGAGTAAGGAGAGAGTTACAGTAAGCTGCCTGTCGGGCGCTAGAATCCGCCACATAACGCAAGCACTCAGGTCTCTCAACAGCAGGTACAAATACGACTCAGTCATTGTCCACGCTGGTGTAAACGACCTGAGACGTACCTCCTTGGACTACATGAAAAGAGACATTGAGGAGCTCTCTGATTATGCAGCCCAGGCAGGTATGACCCTGACCTTGAGCAGTATCCTACCTTCACCAAGAATGATGCCACAATACAGAGATAAGATGATCAGCTTTAACATTTGGCTTAAACTCTGGTGTCATTCAAAGGGGATCCAATGTCTGTCTGCCTGGGATGACATGCTGGACAAGCCACGCTGCTTCGCAAGGGACGGCTTGCACCTGTCACCCCTGGGATTCCGGATATTGGCAAAGGCTCTTGCCACCCCCATAGTGCCTTTTTAGGCAAGGCTCAAATTCTAAACCTACCACCCTAGAACACAAAAAGGAAAAACTAAGGGTAATGCTGCTCAATGCCAGAAGTCTAAATCTCAAAATGCACGCACTCGAGGCCCTTCTCAGTATGGAGAACATCGATGTCTGTGCTGTGACAGAAACCTGGTTCAAGGCTCCTGAGAGCACCCCAGCACTATCAGGTTTTACCTCATATCATGCGTTCCGGCCCCAAAATCCGGACAATACCAAGAAAGGAGGGGGGTATCCATATTCATCAAGGACACCCACACCTCAAGACTGGTGGCAATGCACGATGCATCGGAGACCATCCAGGTGCAATTAACCATAGGCAAGACTGCTCTGCAAATTGTAGCATGTTACAGGCCACCCTCACAAACCCAGGAACCTCACATGGCCTTCCTGAAAACACTGGAGGGGATAAATGTATCACCAAACACCATCATACTAGGTGACTTCAATTACCCTAATATAGACTGGGAACACTACTCAAGCCCAAACACCCTAGCCCAAAAGTTCCTGGAATTCATAAACTCAAATGCCATGGAACAACTAGTCACCATCCCCACAAGAGGAGAAAACATACTTGATCTCATCATCACGAACATGGGAGCACAATGTTCAACACCGGAAGTATACCCCTCACTGGTGAGATCAGGTCACAAACTAATCTCGCTGGAGGTCCTCATCCCACCCCCACCTGAAATAAAAAAGACCACAGTAAAGAACTTCTCGAAAGCCGACTTCACACTTCTAAAGACTAGTGTGGTCTCCTTTAAGGCCCCCGAGCCAGCGGAAAACAGTACTCAAGCTGCTGAATCACTTACAAATGCCTTCTACCAGCACCTGCAGGACTGCATGGATAAGGCAATCCCAAGCAAAACAAAGACTCTTTGTACCAAAGGCAAGCGCCCAGTCTGGTGGACCCCAGCCATAAACAAACTCTACAACAAAAGGAGGAAGCTACTACAAGATAGAGCAAAATCCTTAAAAGGTAAGACACCTTTGATCACTATAAGTAAAAAACTAAGAGCTCTCATAAAATCATCCAAAGCAAATTTTGAGAGAAAAATAGCTAAAGACTCAAAAGACAATCATAAGGCCTTCTTTAGCTATGTTAGAAACCTGGGAGGAAACACCCAGATATGCTCAGAACTAGTTCAAAATGATGTGAAGATTACTGATCCTACAGACATTGCCAACATACTGGCTGACAGGTTCAGTGCAAACTTCTCCCCCCCAAAAGGAGAGATATCTATACCAAACGATTGCAGCCCCCCAAACATCTCTAACGCCCAAGTGAGAACTGCTCAATCCAAAGCAAAAACACAGCATCCATGGGACCTGATGGTGTCCCTGGCTGTGTGCTCCACGAACTCAACGAGGAATTAAACCCACAGCTAGGACAGCTGTTTAATCATAGTCTCACCTCTGGATACGTACCCAGGCAGTGGCGCACTGCAACTGTGGTCCCACTTCACAAAGGCGGTGCCTCCACCGACCCTGGAAATTACCGGCCCATTAGCTTGACAAGCCTCATCTGCAAAGCCATGGAGAGGATCATAATGGACCTCATAAATAAAGACATAGGGAATTTGCAGACTTTGGATCCAACCCAGTTTGGCTTTGTCAAAGGCAGATCATGCCTTTTAAACTTGGTTGACATTTTTGAAACAGTCACCAAAGCCATTGATGAGGGAAAGGCAGTCCATACAGCCTACCTCGATCTGGCGAAGGCCTTCAATACAATACCCCACTCGGGTATCATTGAAAAACTCATCAGCTTAAATGTTAACCCATACATCACAAGATGGGTTGCAAACTGGCTGAGTGACAGAACCCACAGGGTCAGAGTTGCTGGCGCCATGTCAGACTCAAAGCCTGTCACAAGTGGTGTCCCACAGGGCTCAGTCCTGGGCCCACTCTTGTTTGGCATCTACTTTTCCAAGTACAAGCAAACACAGGAGGGTTATGGCTGACAAAGTTTGCAGATGACTGCAAACTGGGCCATAGTCGAAAACACATCTGACACAGATATCCTTCAGAAGGGTCTCACAGAAATGGATAACTGGTGCCAGAACCATGGCCTAAAGTTAAATGCCAAAAAATGCATAGTCATACCCTTCGGGAAAAACAAGGTTACCCCTAGCTACCATATAGGTGGCAATCCACTGAGCACAGAAGAAGTTATCAGGGACCTGGGGACCAAGGTTGACAGTAGCCTATCATTCGACACCCATGTAGCTAAAGTAGTTAGGAAGACCTTCTACATTGCCCACCTTATCATGAAGGGATTCACATCTAGATCAAAGGAGGTCATAGTCTCCCTATACTCATCACTCATCAGACCAATGATTGAGTACAATGCCCCATTCGGAATGTATCTGACCCGACACTTGCAGCAGCTGGAGAGGCCACAAAAGTTCCTCACCAAAAGGATAAAGGGTCTCAAAAATCTGTCCTATGCTGCCCGACTGAAAGAACTCCAGCTCTATTCAGTCACCGCTTGCTCAGAGGTGACCTTTGCCTGACATACAAGGCCATGTCAAACCCAGATTTGATGAATATGCTTCACCTCAAAAATCTAGATCAGTCAGAGCCACAAGGGCGGATGACTTAAACCTTGACACGGCTATTAATAGGACGTGCTGGAGGGATAGATTCATCACCCAAAGACTCCCTATGCTGTGGAACAAAATCCCGGTATATGTGAGGCAGAGCACCTCGCTGGCCTTGTTCAAGAGAAATCTTGACCAATGGATGGGAGATCGCAGATATACCCCAGGGATTACCTCAGTGTCACTGCTCGACAGAGGCACAGCAAAATAATGGGTATAGTTCCCATACTAAAGGGGTGGTGTAAGCCACAAAACTATGGGCTAGGCTTGTAAATGCCCTCGGGCAGATAGCCTAGTATTAACCTATGAACCTATAAAATCTTAAAATCATCTAGTGTAAAAATATTTCCTTGCCTAAAAATAGTTGTGTTGTTTTGTCTATACGGAATTACTGGTAATTCCGCCTGAAATTGGGTTTGTATTGTGGGAGACGGACAGGATTCTGGTTCCGAATCCTGTCCGACCTCCGTAAAGGGGGAATTTCAAAAGAATTAGAAAGATTGTCTTGCACTTCAAACTCAGCATCTTGTTGAGCAAAACTTACAGGTGCATTTTCATTATAATTATGGGCTGTATTGTATCTAAAAACTGTGGATTTAGGTTTCGGATAAGCCCTACCTTCCCTATAGTCTTTCAAATCTCTTTCTAATTTAAAATGTTTCCTTTTTGAATTAGCTACACATTTTGCCTCTACATCAAAAAAGATGTCCCTGTACTTTTTCTTTTCTGTTTCAACCTGAAACAATAAATCATTGGTAATACAAGAGTTAATCTTTTCAATCTTTTCTAGTAAATCCATTCTAATCCTTTCATTTTCTTTCAGTATAGTACTCACAACATCTAAACCACATTTATCAAAGATTTTGACGAGTTCCCTATGAAATTCAGAACCCTCGACTACATTATTGGGAAATTTTGTAACCCGGAGGCCCTTGGGCACAATTTCCTTACTCAAACATTCCTTCAAATACACACAATCACACCCAAGCCGTTTGTACTTCTCTAAAAAATAATAAAGTTCATCTAATTGTTCTCTGTACGACAATGCATTACTGTCCTGGTGCTTAGCTGCACCTAATAGTTCGGTAACAGAGAATTCTTTTGCTATAAATGATCTAAAGTCAAAACTGCCTCTGGCAGAACTAAATTCACCTGGGTTGTTTAGAATAGGTACAGGCTGTACATCTGAGCGTGATGCCCTGGATTCTTCCCTGGTTGCTGTACTGCGCAAAAGACGAGGAAAATCCACAAATTCTTCGTCGGTATGAGCCAGGTGGTTTTTAGAAGAATTAATGCTGGTAGGTCCAATAATGCGCTTAGAGACTTCCCTGGTAGTTTGCGAGCCATCGCTGTTTCCGTTTAGTTGATTTTGGTTGAAATTACCTCCGTTGGTAAGCGCTGCTGCTAGTGAAACAAGAGACGAACATGCTGGTGTCAGAAGATCAACCAGCTGGGTAAGCTGCCCAATAACTTTACGTAGTTCACCTCTATCCTGTGAACACGTAGTTTCAAGGGTGGTTTCACCTTCTGGACTCTCGGCCATCACTAGAAACCCAATACCAAAACGAAAGATGGATGCAAGTCTTGAGTAGCCAAAAACCAAGAAAAAGGACTTGCACGAGTGTCCAAATGAAGGTCAAAAACCAAACTCTTTATGTTAACACAAGCACTTTAATACATTAACGCTGCGAGACAGAAAAATACGTTTTCGACATAAAATCCAAGTCTTCAGAAGAAGTGAACAAATCACAGTCATCATTAAAACACTTTTATACCATTCAAGCTGTGCAAATTGCAATGATGATTAGTCATTCTAATAGGTTAATTGAACAACTCATTTAAATAAAAAATGCATAAAATCATTTGTTAAACTTTCCAAGTTAAAGTGTAAAATAATTATTAAAAATAATGTCCAATTTAGCAAAATTTGTAGATGAAAAACTGAAGAAGTTGTCATATGATAGCCCAATAGTTCTGAAAGATTCATGGGATTTCCTCAGATGTGTCAAACCAGAATTATATTCCGCAGATCTGGCCTTTGTCACTCTAGATGTTGTTGATCTGTTTGGATCTATCCCTCATGACATAGGGCTTCAGTGGTTTGAAGATATCATGAGGGATAGCAAAATGTTTACGTTGAATGATTTTAGGAACTGTTTAACATTTATGGATGTCATTCTTCAGAATAACTTCATGTTTTTTCAGGGGGAATTTTTTCAACAGAAAAGAGGGGTAGCTATGGGGGCCAAATGCGCCCCCACATATGCAAATTTAATTTTGTCAAGATGGGAACAACTTTACATTTCAAACTGTCCTTTCATAGGCTGTTGGTCCTTGTACAAAAGGTTCTTGGACGACATAGTCATTTTTTGGACAGACACTCACCAAAAATTCATGGAGTTCTTGCACTATATTAAAAATACAACAAACTTTTTGGATTTTACTCACACTTATAACACAATCTTACTTATTTGGATGTTTTTATTAAAAAAGAATCAGGTGGTTTTTCATCTAGCATTCATCGAAAGGAAACATTTTCCAACTCTTATCTACATTTTCAGAGTAGTCACCCTTATTTTCAGAAAAAGAACTTGGTGAAGGGACAGCTGGTCAGGGTCAGTAGGATGACCTCTGGCGAAGAAGATTTTACAACCGAATGTGCAAAAGTAATGGATATGTTTAGCAAACGGGGTTATCCAAATTCTTTACTACAAGAAGTAACTGAGTCAGTGGTTCAGGAAAGGAAAAACAGGTTTGCTCCCATTCTTGGAAAACCTATTCAGGAGGTTAATGGAATTAATACTCGCACCCAAGCAGGGAAAAAGTGGGATGATGCATACATCATGGATTTTTCTGGAGATGCAGGAGTGATGAAACAGACTATAATTAGAGAATGGAATAGGTTTACTGAGATTTCTGACTTAGAGACACTGAAAAATAAAACACTGACATTTATATTCCGTAAAGATTTAAACTTCAAACAACTTTTTGAGTTTGGGAAAGTTAACATCTCTTCAAAAAGACCAGGTACCTTTAAATGTGGTAGTTGTCCACAATGTCCTTTAATACACAGCGAAGGTAGTATTTTAGTTACATCAAGAAACAGGGAGATTACTAGTAAATGTTTTTCCAACTGTAACACCAATGGTGTGGTATATATTGCTACTTGTAAGGTTTGCACTTCATTTTACATAGGAAAAACGGAGAGAAAATTAAGAAACCGTATCTATGAACATAGTTATGAAATTAGGAAGCAAAACAATAAAAATGCCCTTTATAGACATACTTTGACTTGTCCGCAGGCCAATTTCCTTTTTTATGTTTTGGAAATTGTACCCAAGGAATTGAGAGGGGGTATGTGGGAGGCCAAACTTGAATATAGGGAGTTATTTTGGCAGATTATTTTAGATTCCACAAAACCTCCAGGTTTAAATGATATGATTTCCATTTCTTCAGTTTTAAAATTAAGGGCAGCCAAACTGTGATTTGAAGCACAGCCACAAGATGGCACCAAATACAATGCTTTTAGTAGTTATGTTGAACAATAAGCAATTTAAAAGGTAGATATTTTAAAATGAAATGAATTAAATGTAATTTTATGTTATATAATTTTAAAGGTAAAGCTTAAAATGTTGAATTAATATATTTATATTTTGGACATTATTTTTAATAATTATTTCACACTAACTTGGAAAGTTTAACAAATGATTTTATGCATTTTTTATTTAAATGAGTTGTTCAATTAACCTATTAGAATGACTAATCATCATTGCAATTTGCACAGCTTGAATGGTATAAAAGTGTTTTAATGATGACTGTGATTTGTTCACTTCTGATGAAGACTTGGATTTTATGTCGAAAACGTATTTTTCTGTCTCGCAGCGTTAATGTATTAAAGTGCTTGTGTTAACATAAAGAGTTTGGTTTTTGACCTTCATTTGGACACTCGTGCAAGTCCTTTTTCTTGGCGCATAAAATCATCCAAGGCAAATTTTGAAAGAAAAGTCATTGGACTCAAAAGACAATCATAAGGCCTTTTTTAGCTATGTTAGAAACCTGGGAGGAAACTCCCAGATATGCTCAGAATTAGTTCAAAATGATGTAAAAATCACTGAACCAACAGACATTGCCAACATACTGGCCGACAGGTTCAGTGCAAATTCCCCCCCCTCCCTCCCAAAAGGAGAGATATCTATCCCAGCGGATTGTAGCCTCCCACACATCTCAAATGCTCAGGTGAAAACTGCTCTCTCCAAGGCAAAAATTACAGCATCTATGGGACCAGATGGTGTCCCCGGTTGTGTGCTCCACGAACTCAATGAGGAATTAAATCCGCTGTTAGGGCAGCTGTTTAATCTTAGCCTCACCTCAGGATACGTACCCAAGGAGTGGCGTACAGCAACTGTGGTCCCACTTCACAAAGGCGGTGCCTCCACTGACCCTGGAAATTACCGCCCCATCAGCTTGACAAGCCTAGTCTGCAAAGCTATGGAGAGGATCATAATGGAACTCATAAATAAAGACATAGGGGACTTACAGACATTGGATCCAACCCAGTTTGGCTTTGTCAAGGGTAGATCATGCCTTTTAAACTTGGTTGATTATTTTGAAACAGTCACCAAGGCCATTGATGAGGGCAAGGCAGTCCACACAGCTTACCTTGACCTTGCAAAAGCTTTCGACACAATACCCCACTCGGGTATCATAGAAAAACTCACCAACTTAAATGTAAACCCAGACGTCACAAGATGGGTTGCAAACTGGCTAAGTGTCAGAACCCACAGGGTCAGAGTGGCTGGCGCCATGTCAGACTCCAAGCCGGTCACAATTGGTGTCCCACAAGGCTCAGTCCTGGGCCACCTCTTGTTCGGCATCTACTTTTCAGAAGTACAGGCAAACACAGGAGGATTATGGCTGACAAAGTTTGCAGATGACTGCAAATTGGGTGCCATAGTTGAAAACACATCAGACACAGATATCCTCCAAAAGGGTCTCATAGAAACGGATAACTGGTGCCAAAGCCATGGCCTAAAGTAACACCAAAAAATGCATAGTCATACCCTTCGGGAAAAACAAGGTTACCCCTAGCTACCATATAGGTGGCAATCCACTAAGCACAGAAGAGGTTATCAGGGATCTGGGGACCCAGGTTGACAGTAACCTTGCATTTGACACCCACGTTGCCAAGGTAGTTAGGATAACCTTCTACATTGCCCACCTGATCATGAAGGGATTCACATCTACATCAAGGGAGGTCATTGTTCCCCTGTACTCATCACTTATCAGACCAATAATGGAGTACAATGTCCCATTCGGAATGTATCTTACCCGACACCTGCAGCAATTGGAAAGGCCCCAAAAGTTCCTCACCAAAAGGATAAAGGGTCTCAAAAATATGTCTTATGCTGCCCGACTGAAGGAACTCCAGCTCTATTCAGTCACATACCGTCTGCTCAGAGGTGACCTGTGCCTAACGTACAAGGCCATGTCTAACCCGGAATTGATGGACATGCTCCACCTCAAAAATCTAAATCCATAAGAAATACAAGAGGAAGAGACTTAAACCTTAACACAGTTATAAATAGGACGTGCTGGAGGGACAGATTCATCACCCAGAGACTCCCTATGCTGTGGAACAAAATCCCGGTACATGTGAGGCAGAGCACCTCGCTGGCCCTGTTCAAGAGAAATCTTGATCAATGGATGGGAGATCGCAGGTTTACCCCGGGGATCACCTCAGTGTCACTGCTGGACAGAGGCACGGTAAACTAATGGGCATAGTACCTTTCAAACTTAAGGGGTGGTGAAAGCCACATAAGTTTGGGCTAGGCTTATAAATGCCCTAGGGCAGATAGCCTAGTATAAACCTATGAACCATACAGAGATGAGATGCTGATGGAAGATTGTCTCATTCCCAAAGAGTTTGCATCGTGGCCACCCAGGTTCAAACTACCAAAAGAAGGGTGAGAGAACTAGTATTCTGGCCTTCTCTATCGAAAGACATTGATATGCTTTCTTCTTGTTCAGTTGTAATAGTACTAAACTTTGTTGAGTCTTTTGGCTTTTCCCGGTTAGGGGTCTCCACAGTGGAACTCCGGTCCGCTAATGATTGGTAGTTGATTTTTAAGTGCTGAGTTACCAGCCCTGACGCACAATCTTCAACGAAGGTATGCCCATTCACGCATGTCTCCACACAGAAGACGCTCTAGCTGAGAATCGAACCTGACAGGGTCTTCCTGTGAGGTGACAACGCTACCGCAGCACCACCACCGCTGGTATGTAATAGTACTAAACTGCATTTGCAAAAAGAGCCACTTCAGCTAAGCCATATTCCTGAACTAACTTGGTGAATAGTAGCCACTGACATATTTGAGTGGAACAATCAGCATTAGCGTTGGTAGAGTCTTATTCAAACTGGTCTGAGATCAGTTTGCTACCTAACCTAACACCCAGTGCTGTTATGACTAAGATAAAGTGTCATTTTTTAGTCCATGATAGTCCACGCAAAGTTATTTCTGACAACAGTACCCAGTTTACCAGTCAGTTGTTTTTGAGATTTGCTAAAGAGTGGGACTTTATCCATGTTACTATTAGTCCGGAATACCCACAGTCAAATGACCTGGCTGAACATACAGTACAGAGTGCAAAGCAATTACTAGAGAGGTCAATGCGTGACAATACAGGTATCTTCTTAAATTTACTTAATCTCAGAAATATACCCCATGACAACCTACTTGGCTCGCCTGCTCAGAGACTTCTATCTAGGCAAACCAGAACAGCCTTGCCTATCAGTTCTAGTTTGTTGGTGTCTAATGTTAAAAACAACAAAGCAATCTAAGTCCAAATTTTTAAGCAGCATTCTTCTCAGAAGTCCATCTATAATGAAATGAGCAGGCTTCATCTGCTGAAAGGAGGAGAGAGAGTGAGGATGCAAACGGCAAAAGGCTTTGATTGGATTGGTCAAGTGATTATGTGCCAAGCAGAGATCCTACTCAGTGGAATCTGAGGGTATAGAATACAGGAGAAACCGCAGACTTCTGCCTCTGTCAGAAATGATAGCATTGTACCTGTGATACAGACTTGATCTCAGAGCAACTCTGACAATGTTCACACCGAGGAACATGTCTCGGTATCCATTCCTATTCCTGATGATGTCCCTCTTGTCCCCAGAGCTGAACATTCCTTGAAGACAGTCTGCATTGCTAGATCCAATTCTGACTTTTATGTTACACAATCAGAATTTATTTCTAGACCTAGTGTAAAACACAGCAACCTGGACATGGTTGTGTCTAATTTTGTATGATTCCATGTCAAAGAATTAGTTCTGTATAACTGCATGTCAAAAGATCATTTCTGTATAACTGCAGGTCATCGAATACTGTCTTTTCATGTATGAGAAATTCCTCAAAGAGGGAGGATTTAGAACAGAGCTCGTGTAAAAGCATTTCCAGAGGTAGTAACATGCATATAAATAATGAGCACGTGTAGCAACAGTGCCATTTTGAGAGAACAGCCAGAGTGTTAACATGTACAAGTGTGGTAATCAGTCTGTTTATACATTTAAGTTTAAGTTACAAAGCTTCATTCCTGGTGTGTGTGTGTGTGGGTAATAAAGCTGCTTGAACTGAACCCACAACCGCTTGTCTGTTTTATCCTGACTGGACGAGTGACATCACGTAAAGGACAGAAAGTACCATGTTTAAACCCAGTAAAGTTTCAGAGGTCCGACAACCAAACACATATAAACAATTAAGTTTTTGGCAGCAGCAACAGTAGACTCAAGGTTCTACTCATCACCAGAAGAATTGTGTAAACCAACCACTTTAGGCATCATTTGTGGAATGTGCATTGTCCTTTAAATAAGAATGTATGGACCACAGACTGCACACTATATCAGGGCTAGACACTCCGGATTTAAAAATTGGCTGCTGGTGATTGATCACTTCACCTAATCTCAAAAAAGGGGTGTGAATATGCGCATCTACTAAGTGGGTTGATGACATTGCCAACTACAAATTATCCTAGGGATCCATGGTAAGAGGGGTAAGGGTCAGCATGGACCTATTGGCCAATTTACGCTCACTATAAATCCTAACAGCCTTGATTAATAATCTTCTGGAGAGTTGGTATCCAGTTGCCCAGATTAGGTTACATGGGATATCTCCTATTGAGTGAAGGATTAGCATAAAACAAATCAAACTGCCAAAAATGAATTAAGAATTGCTATAGTGAATATAGGTTCACGGACGTGAAACAGCTTGGAAGTGGGTGACCTAAGGAGGAGACTTAATATTTTGTGTTTCTAAGACTGAAGGGGGAATGGCATTGCAGAAAAGTTTCTTGGCACCTAGGATCAATAATCTGGGGAGGAGAAATTCTTCTGAACACAGTGAGAGATGGACATAACCAGAATCAGTGATAAACACTTCTATCAGATTCCAGGAGTAGTACAGTGAGTTTGGACATTCACTCTTCATGTGCCTTGTTGTCCAGTTTAGCAGAAGAGTAGCTAATGGGGGGGGGGGGGTGAAAGGGGAAATTACTTTGGGTGCAAAGTGTTAGGAGGCATGGTCAGCCAATCTCATTCACTCTTTAGTGCGTACTGGCTTTTAAAAGCCGGTATTGCATATCTGGGTCAAACCTTACCATTTTATCAAGCAGTTTGCTACAGTTTAAAAGTAAAAAAAATAAGCTAAAAACTGTAGTGCTTTACATGGGGTATAAACTGTAGCAACTGCAATATAAAAGCAAAAAAGATTTTTAAATAAAATGTAAGGAAGGAGGATGGTTGGGAGGAGGACATGACTGGCTCCTGCATTTCAGGAACCCAAGGTATCTGATCCGGATTTTTTTTGGTCTTCATTTGAAGAACTGAGGGGTGGGGCACTACTTTGTGGGACAGGTGCAGGATTGCGAGTTGAACCAACTGCTCCTCTGCAGTTTAAGCGCCCACAATTGCAGGTTTCACTATTAAAACAGGTAACCATTTCTGTAGGTTAATAAACAAACATTCTTAACCATGTGCATATTTACAGATCCTGCAGATAAGGTATTTAAATGCAGGAATAAGTAGCTCTGATTTATACCATGTTATTGCTTGATCTTTCTGATGCTCAATGAATGTAATAGGTTTTGATAGATTCAGAGAAATATTTCTTTGCAGTTTGTGGTTTCTGAACTGCAGATGCATTTGAACTGTTGCATTTATTTTTCCTTAAAGTAGAATAATGCATGTGGGGAGGAGTAATATTTTCTTTCAGTGTGTTTGCACTTTCTTTGCAGTTGCCCGAGCTTAACTCCTTCATTTATAAGTAAATGGGGATTCCCCATATGGGGAATGCAGGAAACTTGCTCCAACTGCAAAAATGATTTCACTTTTTGTGCATCTTGACATTTCTGATACAATGTCATTGTCTTGTTTACCCTATCCTCCACCCCATGGCTGACCACCTACTGCTCCTGGACCTTTCCCTGCCCACTTGTCTACCAAACTCATCTATCTTCCCCTGGACTTCTTCCAACCATGTTTGGATCTTGTGAAGAGATTGATGCATCCTGGAACAGTGTCATACTATTACCACGGGAGTTCTTTTAAATCCTTTACCTAAGCTCACCTGTGCACAGATGTATTTAATAAGGAGTTGTTGTGCAATGCACTGTGGTGCATCTCCAATATCTGTATGTGTTTGACTCAGCTAGCATTCCGTCCAACTTAATGAACCCCCCCCCGTGCTAGTTCCCCAGTCTCCACTAAAAATAAACTGCCATACTATACCCAATCCGCTCCCCACAAGATGAACCTGCCCAGCACCACCAGACCCCAAACT
This sequence comes from Protopterus annectens, assembly GCF_019279795.1. Taxonomy (NCBI): domain Eukaryota; kingdom Metazoa; phylum Chordata; order Ceratodontiformes; family Protopteridae; genus Protopterus; species Protopterus annectens. The sequence continues at coordinate 474,842,076 of NC_056747.1, read as the reverse complement.
GTTAACTGTACTCATGTCATCTGGTTGTGATCAGGGCTTTATTGCAATGTGCTACTGAGCTGAGCTTGTCAGATTTTTGATGCAGTTTTGTATAATATTCTTTACTAGATCCCAGTAAAACCAATACATGGTTCTAGAAACTTGTATGATAGACACGTGGGATTCTTGTAAAGGTGGATGAAATCCCTAGAAGATAACTAGATGGGAAGTGGAACAGGAGTGAATAATGGAAAGGTAGAAGCAAGGAAATGTGGGCATTTCGCATAATTTGGGACTTCCAGATTAATACAGAAATGCAGGAGAGTGCTTCAAAAGTCTGAACAAGAAGTTAGAAGGAATACCAAAAGATAGTTTTAAGATGAGTGTGCCTGGAGAAAAGGAGAGGGAGAAGTGAGAACAGCAGATTTAATGAAATGAAATAGGGAGGGCAATTAAAAATACAACAATATGAATGCAGTTTAACAAGACAGAAATAACTGGAGAGGGTAAACATAGGAGGAGAATGCGAAAAAAATTTAAAAAATACTGCTATGGCTATAATGTATATAAGGACGTTTACAAGACAGAAGGAGATTATAGAAAGAAAACCATGTACAAGAACGGAGTTGAGATTTTTGGAATACACTGAGAATGCCAGTACCGCAATATTATATATATATATATATATATATATATATATATATATATATATATATATTTATATTTAAAAGTGTTTGGTCATCAGTTAACAGCTTTCTTCTCATTCAGTAATAGAATGGTGGTATCTCAAATGACATTCGATATATTCACAGTCACTCTAATAAAGCTGCAGCAATTTATACAAGGTAACACAGAACACAAACACTGCATTTCTCTCCGTTTCAGATAACATGTTAACTTGTTTACATTCTTCATCCCTCATCAATGAGTCAAGAGAATGAGACTGTCATCCCCAGGAGATCTAAATAAAGATTTGATATATACATTGATTGACCTTCTGTAATTTATCAAAGCTCTTCATAGAGAGAGAAAGAGAGACTAAATTATGTTAACATATTTCTCTGCACTCCAGTTTCAACCATCCATGCCACATAATTCAACTTCCCTCAGTCAAGTTAATTAAAATGACCTTTTCTAACCCCTAGGGCTCTGTTTTGTCAGTCACAAACATTAACAGACACATCTTGACTTCTGTAAATGTGAGGGAGATTAAATACTTAAAGTGAAGCATTTTATACAACTAAGATAAGAGGTTGCGAGGCCAGGTTTCACACTCATGAAACATAAATGTCAACACCGAAAATCTAATGGAGCCCTTTTCATGCAGCTTTTCCCATTTGGTGTGGGCTGTTGACAGTTGTCTTATGTCTCTCTCTGTGTATTTCCTACACAGGTTCTGATAATTCTGTTTCACTTAAGTATACACTCTTACCTTCCAATTTTATGGAAATAATAGCTATAAGACACATTAAATATTTCTTCTGTTTTCTGCTGCGCCTCTCGGCCCTCATGTATGAGCTATACATTTCTTAAAATAAAATATCTGCTTTAGCTCTGCACTTGTGACCCAAGGGGGATACAGGTTTGCTGAATTGCATGTGATGGGAATAGATTTGCACTTCAATTTATTTAGTTTGTATCTTTAGTGTCTCACTGCTTTGTGTTTTTCGATTATAATTATACCTTTGATTTCTAGACTATGAAATTATCATTACCCCTCATTGAAACCATTAGTGGAACACTAAATGGGCTTAAGTAAGCATGCCCATTACAGTCTGCAAGGCTACTAATCCTCGAATCCCCATAAGACAGCAATTTCAGTGTAAATATACCACTCTGCCTGTTGAATGAATGCCTGTACTCTGGCTGTAATTGCGTAGGGATGCTGGACAGTACCATTCTTAACACTGTTTTCCTTTTCATTTGAAGGAATTTTTGCTGTAACCCCCTCAAGTCCTGACTGATTTTCCTCAATCTCCCATGTGACAAAAATACATATCATATTACATGACGGACTTTAACAAAAACCCTAACACTTAGTAACTTTTTAATTGAGGCAAAACCCTCTGACAGATTTCATTCTATTTTCCACATGTGCCACATACTGCCTGTATACCTTTATTTGTCCCCCATAATCCATTGCACATCTGTTATTTTCTCACCAGTTTTTAAAGAAGTCATACAAGGAGACATTTTTTAGGTGGTATAATAACAAAGCATTTATGTATTTCAGACCACATTCAGGGCACATATTTAGCGAAATGTCAAAGCATGTGTAATAATTAGCAAAAATGCACACTAATCAGGACGTCTGCACAGTGATTCGAAGAAAGATACAACAGCCTTCATGTATGGTCACCAAACCTTTTTCATACCCATTTATAACTGCATCTCCTCAGTGATTAAGACACTTGAAGGAGTCAGCCTAGATGTGGCAGTAAGATTGTTTGTTTATTGATAAAAACCACACAGAGAACCTTAGGCAAACCAAACACTTATAAAAAAAAAAAATAGCCAGAGGAGGAAATGCTGCCAAAGTAAAATCACCCAATACTCCAAAGGTGATTTTATTCTGAAGTCGTCCTTACTGGAAAAGGACGAAAGCACTTAATAAACTTGTTTTCTGCTTGGAGTATTGGGTGTTTTTACTTTGGCAGCATTTCCTCCTCTGGCTGTCTTTTACATTTGTTTGTTTATTAGCCAACAGTATAGTTGGTTAACCAGCACATTCATATCAAAAGATAGCCTATAAAGTATTGGACTGACCGCTACATACCTAGAAATTTCTGCACAGGCTCGTCTCTAATTCTATTACCTCTGAAGGTTTCTGTATAAGTAAAGTTTTTCTAATGGATGTTGAGGACAGAATGTTATTTCATATGCACACTGGGACTAGAAAACAGAAATATATATGCCTATCATTTTTAGGTTTTCATGATGGATCTTTGTATCAGTTTATTGTTTTATCAGCTAGGACCCAATTCTGAATGAGAGTAATTAATATAAAAAAACTATTTTGACATGCACACTAGAAAGGATACACATATGGCATCAATCTGCTCATGGGGACGAATGGCTAATGTACAGGTAATGTTGTCTACATTCGCGTAACTGTTTTAAACATAAGTACTCATCATGTATACACACCCTACAACATAGCAGACAACTATATCCCATTATATCCATGATGGACACTGCAGAGTGAGACAATGAGTTTCTGCTCTAAGTGTACAGTGCAATAACATAGCAGTTAGATTATATCCTTTGCTGTTACTGCCCAAATCAAGTAATATGCCGCACCTCCACAACTTAGTTCACACGTACAACACATGAACCACATCCGATTCGTATATACAATAGTAACTTCACTTGCCACCAGTCAGAAAATATTCAGAAACAGTACAGGTCAATACAGAAGAAAAGTAACGGTGATAAAAAGGAGCAACTGCATTGCCCTGAGTGCTAAGTGTTAGAGATGTGATTGAGACTCGAGTGCACCAATTTTTTTTTTTTTTTTTTTGCTGCGTGTATTGGCTGCTTTTTTGTAGGTAGTGAATCACACATTAAGGGAAGATTTTTTTTTTTTTTTGTCTTTAGTTGACAGCAGGGGTTCATTGTAGGAAGTGGCATAATCTGAAGGTCTGAGGGGGCATGCTTTAAACTGTTGTAAGCTGATGGACCAGCCAGCTTCATACAGTCAGCCAATGTCTTAAAAAAATTTTATTTGAAGCCGAGGGTGGCACATTTTAGACTGTCAAGAAGCAGCATTTTTTTTTTTTTCAGTTGAAGAACTAAGAGGATGGGGCAGGAGCTAAAAGTATGGCAATGAGCGCAAGATGAGCCAGCTATGTCTTTGGGTTAGAGTTACCAAATGTCAAGTTGGCAAAGCCATGTGGTCTAAAACAATGAATATTAGGATGTATTAAGGACAAACATTTCTCGCATTCAGCAAAATAAATATTAATCAATAAAAATGAATCAGGCTGTTAAAAGATTCAGAATCTCAGATCAACAGAGCCAAGTTTTTTTCCCTCAGCTAAAAGAAAGTGTGTGTATATGTTATATAGTAATTATATATATATATATATATATATATATATATATATATATATATATATATATATATATATATATATATATATATATATATATATAGTTCCCTATTAAAATCGCGAAGGTCCACTTACCTGAATACGGAAACGTAGACATGTATACATCGAACCGCGAAAACACTGATCGTCCTAAAGCACGAAATCTGAAATGTCGAATAGTCATGGCTGGCCCTTCTGCGGTATAGTTCCGTAAGGTAAGTGTGCGATAGTTACAGACCTTAGGGTTAGGGTACGGGTTAAGGTAAGTGCATAGATAGTAACGTATGTAAGGTTTAGTGTAGGGTTTGAAACAAGGTTTTGGTTAGTGTATGTATGTGGTTTATTTATTTTGTTTGGGTAGGTAATATGTAGTGCGTGGTGGCGTATGACGGTTCGAGATTTTGAATTTCACGGTTTAGGGCATTGTGTATTCGTGGTTCGCGTAATAGGTGTCGATTATGTATTCGCTGAATAGGTCTTTCGCGCTTCTAATATAGACTCACATACATACATATATACACACACACACACACACACACACACACATATTATATATATACATAGATATATATATATATATATATATATATATATATATATATATATATATATATAGAGAGAGAGAGAGAGAGAGTATATATAGTATAGTAGATATATGTATAGAGTATGGGATGACATGCTTGACAAGCCACGATGGTTCACCAGAGGTGGCTTGCACCTGTCACCCCTGGGATTCGGGATACTGGCCAAGGCTCTTGCCACACCCATAGTGCATTTTTTAGGCACCACTGTAATAAGTAGCAGTGACAAAAACTGAGGGTAATGCTGCTCAACACCAGGAGTTTAAACCTCAAAATGCTCTCACTCGAGGCTCTTCTCAAAAATGGAGAACATCGATATTTGTGCAATAACTGAGACCTTGTTCAAGGCTCAAGAGAGCACCCTAGCGATTCCAGGCTACAACTCATGCCACACATTTCAGCCTTAAATCCTGGATCGAAACACTAAGGGAGGTGGCGTATCCATATTCATCAAGGATAACCATATCTCCAGACTAATTGCTAAGTATGTTGCCTCAAAGACCATCCAAGTGCAAATGACAATGGGCAAAACTGCAATCCAGATTGTAGCTTGCTACAGACCACCTTCCCTGCACCCAAGACCTCCACTCTTTGTTCCTCGAGGTACTGGTAAACATGAGAGTCCAACCAAACCCCTAATACTGGGTGACTTCAATTACCCAATCAGCTGGGAAAACTACTCAAGCACAAATGCCTTTGCCCAACGCTTCCTGGAATATATTAACTCAAATGCCATGGACCAGCTTTTATCAACACCCCCACAAGGGGCAACAATATACTGGACCTGGTCATCACCAACATGGGGGACAAGTGCTCCATACTTGAAGTAAACTCCTCGTTGGTTAGATCAAACCATAAACACATCACCCTCGATATCCACATACCCCCCCCCCAAGGAAACCACAATGAAAAACTTCCAAAGCAAACTATATGCTACTTAACACAGAGGTGGCAAACTTCATTACTCACATGCATTATGACAACTTGGTTGAATCTGCTGTAGCCTATACAGAAGTACTCTACAAGCACTTGCATGAGTGCATGGACCGTGCTATCCCGAACAAAAAAAAGACCCATTCCTCCAAAAAAAGAAGTCTGGTGGACCCAGGCCATAAACAAGCGCTATAACAGAAAGAAGAAATTATTACAAAAAAAAAAAAAAAAAACCAGGAAGGGAAGAGCTCCCTGAAAAACCTCAGCAAAAAGCTAAAATCCCTTATTAAATCCTCAAAGGTGAGCTTTGAAAGAAAAATCACTACAGACACCAAAGACCACCACAAAACATTTTTTAGCTTTGTCAAGAACCTAAATGGCAACTCTCAGATCTGCTCTGAGCTACAACATAACTGTTCAAAATTCACTGAACCAACTGATATCACCAATATACTGGCAGATAGGTTCATTGCAAACTTTACCCCTCCCTCACCCCCTAAAGCACCCATATCTATACCAGAAGATTGTGCTGCCCCTGTAATCTCAGACACCCAGGTGGGAACGGCACTTTCTAAAGCAAAAGACACAGCATCCATGGGACCAGACAGCATCCCAGGCTGCGTGTTACAGGAACTCCAAATGAACTAATCCCTCACCTAAGTGCCATGTTCAACCACAGCCTCGCCTCAGGCTACGTGCACACTGAGTGGGACACAGCAACGGTCATCTCGCTTCACAAGGGAGGAGCCACCACCGACCCCAATAACTATTGCCCCATCAGCCTGATGAGACTCATCTGCAAAGCCATGGAGCACATAGTCATGGAACTCAAACAACAACATTGGGAAGCTACAGACCCTGGACCCTACTCAGTTTGGTTTCGTAAAAGGCAGATCATGTCTTCTAAACCTGGTTGACTTCTTTGAGACAGTCACCAAAGCAATTGATGAAGGAAAGGTGGTCCACATGGCATACCTTGACCTTGCAAAAGCATTTGATACCATTCCCCACTTGGGAATTATAGACAAACTCACTAAACTAAATATAAACCCCTGCATTACAAGATGGGTTGCTAACTGGCTCATGGACAAAACCCATACAGTGAAAATAGGAAACGCTAGGTCCGACTCCAAACATGTGACAAGTGGAGTACCCCAGGGCTATGTCTTGGGACATCTTCTGTTTGTTATTTACTTCTCCAAGGTACAAGCAAACACTGGGGGACTATAGCCAACAAAGTTCACAGATGACTGCAAACTGGGTGCCATAATAGAGACTCCTACTGATGTAGATATCCTTCAAAAGGGTCTCACTGAAACAGATACATGGTGCCAAAATCATAGCCTCAAGCTAAATGCCAAAAAGTGCATTGTCATCCCCTTTGTGAAAACCAAGTACCTATGAATTACCACATAGGTGGAAGCTCACTTAACACAGTGTGTGTGATAAGAGACCTAGGGACCCAGGTGGACAGTAACCTC